>NC_068357.1:104824408-104874408 GCF_020536995.1 Dreissena polymorpha | reverse complement strand
ACATGTTATATGTAAAAGTATAAAGAGCAGTGGAAGCGATGCCTCACTTTAATGTGTTGCATTTCAACCCGCGAGGTATAAGGGGTCAGTTCGCGGTTAGTGTGTTTGAATGTCAGAGTTTATATACAGGTCAGACCTTATGTGCTGTTCGGAGTTCGCGGTCAGTAACATAATAGTTATATAATAAAGACGCTATAGCGTGAACTAGGTGAACCGGAATTTTCTTTACCACCAGAAAGATGTGAAATGAAGATATCCAGCGATATTATTTTATGGCATGTTAATAATAGATTCTTAATGTGTTTTCAACAAAACCATGATAAATATTATTTTTAATTAATTAACAAGAATTATTCCATCATATTTACTAATGTATTAATGCAGCATATTGACTAATGTATTAAGTATGAGCGCGATGATTCTCGATACTGTTAATAATCAAATAAAATACACGTAGCAATTCCCGATAAACCACTCAAACAGGTTTGTTCGAAGAACGCGCGTATACATATTTAAAATATGTACGGAGACTTCGCGTGTGGCCGGTTGACTTTGGTTTTCTTTTTTGTATCTATAGGTTTATGACCAGCAATATGTAATAATGTAAAATAAGCCGCGAAAACTCCGCGTAACATCCCGTACTGCGTTTGATGCAGCTAAAAACTGCACAGAAAAAGATATTAGCTATCCTTGATCTCATTCATTTAAATCATTACCTTCCATAAACTCCAACCACAATCAACGCCGTATATCTTTTTTAAAGATATTTCTTGTTCTTGGATATTTATTTCCTGTCATTTCTTGTTTAATATTTCCAAATAGTTAGTAATACAGAATGAACATAAAATCGGTACGGAAAAAAACAAAACTGAAATTATATGTAGTTCATTAAAATAAATAATTAGAACATGTTTACATTCGTTATAGCGCTCGATAACACAATATGTAAGTACCATACTGTTGGCGAATTGCTAACGATGTCAGACACATAAATTTGTTATGAAATACTAGTTATCTTTAACAGAAACTACGTCGGTTTTAAATAAATAATGATAAAACTATTTCCTTTAGAAAATAATTGATTTACAATACATGTAAATTCGAAATGAACACATGCAATTAAATTATAAATAGACAAAATAACATGTCTACTGCTATGTAGGACGTCTAGTACAGAACTCTGGCTGACTCGTTATTTATAGATATGATTTCGAGGATTTTATGTTTCCATAGTTTTGTTTGCTTTGTGCATTCATGCCGGTTTACTGCGTCAACTTCTGTTTTGCACAATAAATGTCAGAATCGGTAATAAATTAGCGAACTGGTTGAAGAGAAACTTAGCCTTCCCGCAAACGACTGCTGGTTTGTGTAGAGTACACGCCATCCGATGCTCTATGTAATACATGTACTACTATTGAACACGTACTTCAGGACGACAGCGAAAATATGCGATCATTCAATAAAATACTTGTTTTTACAAACACAACATCTAATTGAATATTGAACTACGTCGATGATAGTAAATATTGGACTATACAATTCTATACTACGAGACGATAAGCTCGGAAACTTCTCAAACCTTGTCTGACGAAAACATACCTGGCTATAGGCTGTATTGCATACCTAGGTAGGTGCTGTATGACTTATATGGGTAGGGACTGTATGACAAATTTGTAGGGGATGTATGAAATACCTGTGTAGGGGCTGTATGACATACCTGGGTATGGGCTGTATGACATACCTGGGTATGGGCTGTATGACATACCTGGTTTTGAGGCTGTATGACATATATGGGTATGGGATGTATGACATACCTGTGTAGGGGCTGTATGACATACCTGGATTGAGGCTGTATGACATACTTGGGTATGGGCTGTATGAAATACCTGGGTATGGGCTGTATGACATACCTGGTTTTGAGGTTGTATGACATATATGGGTATGGGCTGTATGACATACCTGTGTAGGGGCTGTATTACATATCTGTAAAGGGGCTGTATGAAATACCTGTGTAGGAGCTGTATGACATACCTGTGTGGGGGGCTGTATGAAATATCTGTGTAAGGGCTGTATGACATATCTGTGTAGGGGCTGTATGAAATACCTGTGTAGAGGCTGTATGACATACCTGGGTATGGGATGTATGACATATATGGGTATAGACTGTATGACATATGTGGGTATAGGCTGTATGACATACCTGGGTATGGGAAGTATGACATTCCTGGGAAGGGGCTGTTTTGCATTATTAATAGGGGCTGTATGATATACCTGGGTAAGGGCTGTATGACATAACTGTTAAGTGACTGTATGACATACCTGGGTAGGGGCTGTATGACATACCTGGGTAGGGACTGAAATATCTGTAAAGGGGCTGTATGAAATACCTGTGTAGGGGCTGTATAACATACCTGGGTAGAGGCTGTATGACATACCTGTGTAGGGGCTGTATGACAAACCTGGGTATGGGCTGTATGACATACCTGGGTAAGGGCTGTATGACATAACTGTTAAGTAACTGTATGACATACTTGGGTATGGGCTGTATGACATACCTGTGTAGGGGCTGTATGACATACCTGGGTATGGGCTGTGTGACATATCTGGTTTGAGGCTGTATGACATACCTGGGTATGGGCTGTATGACATACCTGGGTAAGGGCTGTATGACATAACTGTTAAGTGACTGTATGACATGCCTGGGTATGGGCTGTATGACATACCTGTGTAGGGGCTGTATTACATATCTGTAAAGGGGCTGTATGAAATACCTGTGTAGGGGCTGTATAACATACATGGGTATAGTCTGTATGACATATATGGGTAGAGGCTGTATGACATACCTGGGTATGGGATGTATGACATTCCTGAGAAGGGGCTGTATGGCATATCTGGGTAGTGGCCGTATGGCATCCCTGGGTAGGGGCTGTTTTGCATTATTGATATGGGCTGTATGACATAACTGTGTTTGGGCTGTATGACATAACTGTGAAGGGGCTGTATGACATAACTGGGTTGGGGCCGTATGACATAACTTGGTATGGGCTGTATGACATAACTGTGTAGGGGCTGTATGACATAACTGGGTAGGGGCTGTATTACATAACTGAATAGGGTATGTATGTCATAACTGTGTAGGGGCTGTATGACATAACTGGGTAGGGGCCGTATGACATAACTGAGTAGGGGCTGTATGCAATAACTGGTAGGGGCCGTATGACATAACTGGATAGGGACTGTATGACATAACTGGGTAGGGGCCGTATGACATAACTGGGTATGGGCTGTATAACATAA
Organism: Dreissena polymorpha; assembly: GCF_020536995.1. Classification (NCBI taxonomy): domain Eukaryota; kingdom Metazoa; phylum Mollusca; class Bivalvia; order Myida; family Dreissenidae; genus Dreissena; species Dreissena polymorpha. The sequence goes on along the minus strand of NC_068357.1, from coordinate 104,871,111 downwards.
CTGTGTAGGGGCTGTATGACATACCTTGGTAGGGTCTGTATGCCATAACTTGGTAGGGGCCGTATGACATAACTGTGTAGGGGTTGTATGCCATAACTGGGTAGGGGCTGTATGACATACCTTAGTAGGGTCTGTATGACATACCTTGGTAGGGTCTGTATACCATAACTGGGTAGGGGCCGTATGACATAACTGGGTAGGGTATGTATGACAAAACTGGGTAGGGGCTGTACGATATAACTGGGAAGGGGCTGTATGACATTACTGGGTACGGTCTGTATGCCATAACTGTGTATGGGTTGTATGCCATAACTGTGTAGGGGCTGTATGACATTACTGTGTAGGGGCTGTATGACATTACTGTGTAGGGGCTGTGCGCCATAACTTGGTAGGGGCCGTATGACATAACTGGGTAGGGTCTGTATGCCATAACTGTGTAGGGGCTGTATGACATAACTGGGTAGGGGCTGTATGACATAACTGGGTAGGGGCCGTATGACATAAATGTGTAGGGCTGTATGCCATAACTGTGTAGGGGCCGTATGACATAACTGGGTAGGGTACGTATGACAAAACTGGGTAGGGGCTGTACGACATAACTGGGAAGGGGATGTATGACATTACTGGGTACGGTCTGTATGACATAACTGTATAGGGGCTGTATGTTATTATTGGTAGGGGCTGTATGACCTTCAATGCGTATTCAAGACGAAATTTCGAAGCCAATAGTGTTCTGAAAATATTGTTGGCATTATACATATTTCACACTTAAACATATTTCACACTATACATATTTCAAATCCACTCGTCCAGGCTTTTTTTCCTACTTTTACTGATTTTGTGTGCTTCTTTTTTCCCTACGTTTTTATTTTACTTGTACTTGCCCTTCTTCGATAATTCGCTCCTTGTTTCACTTTCTTTTTTTTAATTTTGCTTCTCCTCCCCCCTTCGTTTTCTTAAAAAGCCGTACAAAACCTTCTTGTTCATTGTTATTTAAAAAAGAATCCAAACAGGGAAATAATATTATAACAGTCAATGCTGTATTTCTATGGGAAGCTTTTTTGGCATTGTTATCTTCAAACCGGAAGACAACATACAATTATTTTAGGGGTGTCAATACACCATTAACTGTTATGATATTATTTTCTGTTTGGATTCTTCTTTGCTTACGCATACTTCCAAAGGGACTGGTTGCCTTTCTGCTAAGGATCCTGTGTAAAGATAGGAATCGGGAGAATAGAATTTCATCAGGAAAGGTGGCATTGGCATTTAATAGCGAGAGGTTACAAATACACAAAACGCTTCATTTTTCTTTGTATTCATCTCTATTTTATCATAACACACAATAAACTATGACAAATTAAACGCGTTAACTTCTTTTTTTCTATGTGCTACGTATGTTTTTATTTTGCTTGAAAATGACGTTCGTTTTGGGGGTATTCCATTGGTATTTTACATTTCAATCCAGGTACTGTTCCTTTTAGGTCACGAAATCGTATCAATTTCACTCGTTCTGTCGGGTAACATTACGAGACATATTCCATTAATTTTGATCAGTCTTCCGGGACGAATAAATGATAGATTTCACATCAAATACGCGCTAAAGTTTCGAAGACGGTATTTGATTAATTGAGATTAATAGCCAGGAGCCAAAATCCACCTGACTGAAACATTGAATAATTTGAATTCACTGTGGATCGGGCCTGTTCATTTGTACCGTATAACATAACGCATACATTTCAATTACTAGTATTATTTGTCGGAGCTTTACTATTCTTACATTGCACATACCGTTTTAATCTTTAATGAATCTTAAAGTCATGGCGTTGACCTCCATACTTAATAACTAGTAATACGTGATGCTATTGATACACGGTCCTGTTACCAAAACATTACGCAGTTTCGCTATCTGTAACCTGCATGTATGCTGTCTGTACACTGCGTGCGTGCTGTCGCGAAGCCTGTCCTATTCACGGCATCGCTGGTCTGTAAACCACGTGGTCGCGTTTTCTTTCAATTAAACGGTGTTGCTGTAATGCAACTTCATGGTCATGTTTTACGTCAATATTGCTGTTTTGCTGTTTATCAACTATATAGACGCGTTTTGTCAATTACGTGGTATGGTTTTAGTCAATTACGTGGTATGGTTTTAGTCAATTACGTGGTATGGTTTTAGTCAATTACGTGGTATGGTTTTAGTCAACTACGTGGTCGCCTGCCTTTCATATACACGATCTTGTTGTGTGTCTTCTACATTATCGGGGCTCCTTTGGAGTATTCGGTATCGCCGCCAGTCAACTATAACGTTGCGTTGCCCGAAAAATATTCTAGCTTATATTTAGCGTCACTTACGCAATCGCGCTTCCTTTCAATTACGGCCGTTTCCTTTCAATTACGGCCTTTAAAATATCTCTGTCGCTTTACCTGTTTACGATAATCGTAATGCTTTAGTATGAATAATAACAATGGAATTATTGGACGACAGAGCATATTCATCTAACCTTGCGCACGTAGTAATTAATTTTAATGACGAGTATGTGTAAAATGTTTCATGTCGCAGTTGTTGGCAGGGCCAGCGTTTTCAAGAGGACAGTGTAGAGGTCTTGCCGGCGGAGTTGTATATCGTCGTACAGTTTCCGTACAGTTCTTCAGGTGCCAGCATATTTAAGACATCGATTTTGTCTGGGAAGCATTGCTGTGCAATCAGTCATTGAGACCGCGATCTCTCTAGTCTGCTTTATTATCGTTCTGTGCGGAAATAAAACAGATGCTTGCGTGACATGAGGATTGCATTAGTTGTTGTTTTTGCGGGCGTTCCGGATTTACCATTTCAAGGATGTGAGAATTTTGAAATGGTTTGTGACGTGTTTGATTTATCGAAGATCTTTTAGCCTGCGAAAATTAGACCCGGATATTGCATGTTAAAGGTACATATCATTACCGTGGCATTGCAATACGTTAAGCATTATTGTGACGACGTGTCATCTGCTATCAGCCATATACTCTTTCGTGTGATATTCTACTACCGTATGCTCTATCATATATTCTAACATGTCAACGTTGACAGATATCAACGAATTATTTGTAAATTTCAACGTAGAATTATGAACTAATCAATTGGGATGGTTCTTCAAAGCTATATATGTTGTATTACATGTGTAAATAGTATGATATACGTATCATCAGCGTTGAGTTAGTCCTGTTAACGCATTCAATTATGTTCCTGTGGAATATTCCAGTACTGGAATGTGGTAGGTGGCACAAATGATGGTTTCCGTCAACAGCCTTCGCATAACTATCGAAGAGATCTTTCACGTGCTATGGAAATCAAGTGCTCTTAAGTAAACGATGTGAACGTGTGTGACGTTTCAATTATTAATTATCGAACTCTTAGATATGGCTATGCTCCCAGATGATTTTAATATAAGTGAACATATAGACCGGATTAATATTGTTTTTCCAATCCGGTGTTCTTCCGTGTTCCTTCCATGTACATTTCAATTTTCATTTCCATTTTGTTTTTCAGATCCACACAACAAACAGTTCTTTTACAAATTGGTACCCTTGACAAGTCCATTAAAGCATACGACAAATAGAGGCTACTGATAAGTTCTGTAGAAACTACTGTCATATGTAGAAAATGCTGTCAATATAGAAACAACCGTAGTGTTTAGAAACTAAATCCGTCTAAAGAAATTACTATCATCTATAGAAACTATTATGGCAACTTAAGAAACTATAAAGACAACTAAAGAAAGTTTCAGATAAATAATACAAGTTGAATATCAGTTGGACATCAACCCAATTTAAAGACGATATAAATAAATGACACCACACTCTATACTAATTAGACAACCGGAAATACATTCGAAATATCCGACACGTGACATCAGCGCACGCGCCACAGGATTCTTTGCACGTTCTATATTCATTGAGTGGATCTGGTTACGAGCCTCTGCGTGTTTAACACAGTTATTTCACTGGACGAGCGAGATTCGCTATACTTACAAAATATGGATAAACGGTGTGGATTAAATTCACTTTTCCCAATGAAAAGCGGGTAATATTTATAGGAAAAATGGTCTGGAAATTTAAACGCAGACTACGGTGTGCTGATTGGAAGCGCCAAGTGCTGTATTATATTGGTGTGGCATTTTCACTTATCCTCGTTTGGAACATCGTGGTTATCAACTTGCATTTCGACAGCGTTGAAAGTGAAATTTACATTGATGCCGGTGGAACGTCACGTAGAAAACATGGAACACAAAGGAGCGAAACCAACGTGTTTCACGTCAGTAAAATCCCATTCGCACGTACAGGATTACGTTACGCATTCGAAAGCAGGCTCAGAAAATTACTAGAAATCATGGAAATTGATCTGGATAATAACGTAGCAAATGTCGTTACAGAAAATGTTTTAACGTACGATACCTATTTTCCTGACAGACAGTTATACTGTGATGACGTCATGAATATTACAAATATGACGTTTATCGCCTCCGGTTGGACAAAGGCGGTTTACAAAGGGGTATTTCGGGACATCCCTGTAGCAATAAAAACCGTTGACGTCAAAGGACAAGACGTCACGACGTGTATGAACGAGGGGAACACAGAGACGACTTGCTTTGTTAAAGCCGCCAAAAAGATCGTAAAAGAAATAGTGGTGCTGCAAGCGCTTACCGGACAAAATGTTCTCAAGGTAACTGAAATAAAATTGCTTTTATTGTTATCTTTATAAATTGACTTTGATAAGTAATAGATGGTACCTCATAGTTAATATCAATTTTGGTCCGTGTTTGGTTTTCTTAATTCAATGAACCATGTTACATGAATACAAAACATTTTACAAATTCGTATCAAGGAAATGTTGGCATTTGGAACGAATCTTAATTGTCAACTTGCCTGCCTTAAATTGAGACATGTCCCTCGTTAACATTATAGATTAACCTCAGTCGACATTATCAGCGTCGAAGATTACAGAGTACATCGCGGTATCGGATGATACGAAACAAAATATGGTTCTATAAAACGTTTCAATTGTTATGAACGGTCTTTCAAGAAAAAAAATTATCCACACCATCGCTATTGTTGGCAGTTGCTGTTATTTTCATCATTGTCATCATCATTGTCTTCATCATCGTCATCATCATCATCATCATCATCATCATCATCATCATCAACATCATCATCATCATCATCATCATCATCATCATCATCATCATCATCATCATCATCATCATCAATATTGTTGCAAACTCGTTAACTGTTACGTTGTGTTTTAAGCCAAATGAAAAATAATACAAAAAATAAATCACATTTGAATATAAGTTGAAAAACAAAATCTGACGAGATTCTTTGTTATCAGGTGCTTGGTTTTTGTCTTCCTCGCGATACAGACGACAATTTGTGGGTTGCCATGGTGACGGAATTAGGAGAAGCAGTCGATTTAATAAAATTGCTGCAAATGTCATGGGAAGATAGATTAAGGGTAAGTACTATGTGTAGACGACAATTTGATCAGTGGGACATTTACATCTCTATGTGCGTTACCAATATAATTAGATTACAATATATACACTAAACGAATGCCAACAATAAATGAACATACTTTGATAGTTTGAAACAAAAATATTCTTTAATATTTTTTTACTGCAAAAATGAAGCATTTGGACTAACAAAAACAATATAATATTTAAGCGAAGACACAAGTTAAACACAAGTAAGCAATAACGAGCGAAATGTTAACTAACAGACGTTTAACGAATCACATTTACACGCAATGAAACACTTTTTATAAAGTTTGAAGATTACTTCTTATTTTGTAAACCGGTACTTTTCAAAATGTATGCGTCTATTTGCAATAAAATGCTATTATTTTACACATTCTGGATATTTTATAAAAATTTCGCTAATATGTATTTTTTCCGTATCACATGTTCGCCGAAAGATATCAACAAGAACAGTAGAGCCAAAGGCCCGTATTCTAAAAAACAGAAACTTTCATTAATTGAGACGCGTTCTGAGAAAACGGGGCTTAATGCATGTGCGTAAAGTGTCATCCCAGATTAGCCTGTGCCGTCCGCACAAGCTAATCAGGGACGACACTTTCCGCTTTTATGACATTTTTCGTTTAAATAAAGTCTCCTCTTAGCAAAAATCCAAATAAGGCGGAAAGTGTCGTACCTGATTAGCCTGTGCGGACTGCACAGACTAATCTGGGACGACACTTTACGCACATGCATTATGCCCAGTTTTGTCAGAACGCGACTCAATTGTATCGGTTTAAGCGGTTAGCGTTCACAAGGTTTCACAATAGAATTTTGAGAAAAAAATGCCATTACAAGTGGCAGTCATACAAAAAGCATTTTTAAAGTCATCATTACATGCCTTTTAGCCTTTAAACACCAGGGTTGATACCATAATAACCCACGTTCACAATCCAACTTTACCGGCTTATAGTGAAATAAAAATCTTGAGTTATTTCTAGTTATCAAAAATAATCAAAATAACGCATAATGAAATAGAATTACGTCAAAAATAGACGTTTTTATTGGGTGGGAAAACTATTGCGAGGCGCCGTTCATAGTTAACTTACTGATTTGGATTTGAGGCTCTCGTGAATAAGTCCAGCTGTCGCGCTGAAACTCTGCTTCTTACCCCTTCTTTCATTGCACCAGATCTCGTGTTGTTGTTTTCTGCCGGAAATCGGGTATAGACAGATAAGCCCCCAACAATCGCAGTCTTAGCTATAAATCACTGATAAACGAAGTCTCGCGCTCTAATAGGCTGAGAAATGTCTTCGCATTCTTGTTGTTTTAGTAAGCTCTATATTTATTGTAACAATAAACAAGCCAAATTACCGACGTTTGGTTCCCAGACATCGCCTACAATATTTTTTCTAGATATTTTTAGTGGTTTTGTTAGAGTTTTTTTATTAAAGTTATTCACAAAAAGAAAACTTAATAATCAACTTTTGCATTTATTTGTGTATACGTTTGATACAATATCTTAATATTGTATTTAGATATTAATTTAAAGGGACTTGTTAATGGATTTTTGAAAATACAAAATGTCATCAAAAAATGTGTATTTATCAATAAATATTGTGTTTGAATAGTCTTAACTAACATTAAAATATATAATTGATGTTGAATAACGTCCCAGGGGGTTCGAACCAAAGATCTTTTGAAGCAAAAGCTAGTGGGCGAACACTGTGCCACGCACCGTGTATTATAAACGCTACGTTAGAACTTTACGTTTTTTCTCTCTCCAAATTTATCGAGGTAACACATATTTTAGCGATTTCGAATGATGCGTATCCATTTATTCGCCAAAACTTTGTTAAATGTTCTTATTCAGTTTCAGTAGTGTTATTTCGCTTGTTTAATCCTTATATATAAATTCTTTCTTCAAACAAAGTATTTTTGAATCCATAACAACTATTTAAAAAAAATGCCACTTTACCAAACTGTGAGCATGTCCCATTTATGTCTAAAAATATTTAATAAAATATTTAATTAAAAAACATAATGCACATTCGATATATTTTACTTTACTTGCACGACCGTCGCATGCCAGAACATTTTTATGTGAGTACAATCAATGTTTCAAGGAAATGTCTCCAGACTTTCCTATTAAACGTAAATTTAATAACTAACAAAACTGTAATATGTCAGGTATTCTAAATTAATTTTAATTATAAGAACATTTAGTTGAATAAATATGTTTGCCTTGGCCTGGTTTCGAGCCCGGATTCTTTGGTAGCAATATGTAATGCGTAACAACTGCCAGACAGACTTTTCAAGACGATTCAGTGATGTACATTCTTAGTATGCTGTGAAATACAACTGCCTTATGATAACCAAATAACTTTCGTTCAAGATGTTTCTCCAAATACTTTGCGTTCACAAAAATATTCATAATAAATCATGTATTTGCATAGTGCGATATTTATCCGAACAGTAAACTTAAAAAAAGTTTTATAATAAAATATTATACTAAAAGGCCCTTCAACTGAGTATAAGGCCAAACAAAAATTAGGTCCGTCTCCGGTCGCCCGACCGTGTCTCCCGAATCGGCGCCGACCCTCAACTTTTTATTGGGGTCACCAAAAAAAACCCATTTTTTTTTCATTTTCGTTCATATAAGATGTTATATCAAGCAAACAAAGCATATATACACATGTATTTCTTATTGAAAGCTTTAGTAGCCTTCCTTTCTAGTACCCGAAAAAAAAAGAAATCCCTACCTACCGACCCTGTTTTTTTCCAAGGAGACCAGAAACGGACCTTTTTTTGGCCTAAGTAAAATAAAGTAACACACTAGTGCCACTTGTATATTTAAAGTTATCTTCTTTTAATAGAATGCTATGGAATCACTCTTGAATGTCGAAATTAAACTGTTTGGATTGCAACATAATTATGCATCGCGTACGCATATTTAAGAAAAATGATACTATTAAGAAATACAACAATTAAAACGTCCCAATAAATTCTGTCTCGAGCAAATGTTATTTTTGGAATCCTACCATAATATAGTCCGTCGCTATGTATATCGGTCAAATTACGTTAATCGCTACCGCCACCACGGCCGCCACCGCCGCCGCCCCCACCATCACCGCCGCCGCCGCAACCACCATTGCCAACATCATCATCATCACCACCACCACCACCTCACCACCACCACCACCTCACCACCAACGCCACCATCACCACCACAACCATAACGACCATCATCCCGCCAACCCGCCACCACCGCCACCGCCGATGCCGCAACCACAACCACCTCACTACCACCGCCACCACCGCCAATGCCGCCGCCATCACCACTACCACCTCCTTTACCATCACCACCACCAACTCAATCACCATCACCTACACTACTTCTACCACCACTACTACCACTACTTCTACCACCACTACCAATACTTCTACCTCCACCACCACAACTACTACCACTGCACTTACCACAAAACAACTACTACTACAACTTTCAGGACGACCACCACAACTATAACCACTACTTGTTCCACCACCACAACTACTACCACTGCTACCTCCACCACAAGCACTACTTCTACCACCACCACTACTACCACCACCACCACTACTACCACTAATATTACAACAACCAGCTTTATTACGATCACTACTTCCACTTCTTCCACCACCACTACTACCACCACAACCACTACCACATCCATTACCAATACTGTTACCACCTACACCACCACAACAATCACTACTAATACCACAACCACCACTTATGCTGCCAATATTACCACTACCACAAATAGTGCCATTAAAGGCGTACCTTGCATCACCAGCATCGCCAGCACCACTATTACTTCTAACCATAACCACCAACAACACAACCACCCACTGCAACCAACACCGCTTCTACCATCACTACCACTGACCCTAAAGCTGGACGTCACGTGACATTCACCACAAATAGCGTGTTTTAGCTTATGTATAAAATTGTATTTGATATTGTATTTAATTATCATTGATAAAAATATAGCTCAGAGAGTCGACCAGAAAGGTGATTGAGGAGTAAACAGTATCGTGATGCGGCAGAGCCGCGTACATGCTCGGTACTTGGCAGCGACCATCGAGGCGAGCTATTTCGAGTTGCTGTATATACGGTAGAATGTTCTCCGATGACATAAGCCATTAGTTTCAAAATCGCGGCGCCTAATTGGTAATGACACGCAATGCTGCGCTGTGTGTTTTATATCCTGCACGAATATCCCGTACATTATCGCATGATTGGAAACAGACACTGCGATATACTGCCCTATATTTCTATAACTCCGATTTGAAGAAAACATTTTAAAGGCTGTACTTGTTTTTTCGATAGGTTGTTCTTGGCATTTTTCTGTTTAGTCTGTTTTTGTTTTTGTTCATCAAACATTTTACTCGTTATTTGTCCTCCATGAAGTTAACGTTTCCAAGCAGGTTTTATTCCATTCGAAAATTGTGTTCAAAATGTTAATGCCAACCGAATTATAAGACTTGTTAAACAATAACGGACAATATTTTATCTTAAAATAATATAATAATAATATTCAAATAATTATTTGGACGTTTATTTATATCCTAAACGTTTTTTATTCGTATGACTAGTTTTAAGATCATCGTAAATTTTAATCATACAATTTCAAACATTGAATGATTTAAATTCGAATGCACAAACGGTATCGAGCGCTTTAGTGTTACCGCCGTTCGTCCGCTTTATACATTATCAGAATAAGTTGCTGAAAACCATTAAACGCGATTTCAATCTATTAGTGTCAACGGTGAATTGTCAACAATTACTTGTGTTTGTCAACTTCGTGGGAGACGGGACACCAAGCGACATGCCACAATTCGGTCTTTATTGTGTCAACTCTGCACGCATGAATTTAACAAAACGACACATTTGTTCAACATTAAGTGCATGGTGATATTCAGTATTCGGATCAATATGCACTTTAATTATGTTTATTGTGTTATTTGTTCGGGAGGAAACACTTGCACAAATTATCATAGCACGTGTTAATGAGGATTATATAGCATACTCAGGCCCAACCGTTATTTGTGTACTGAATGATGGTTCCCCGAATGACTGTTAACCGATTTCTTAACAAAAAGATAGAGGCGGATAAACATTTCACATTGTTACATTAAAATATAATATTTTGTATGTAATGTACATTCACACGTACCGGTTGATATAAAGTTAACGATGCCTCGAATAAATTTGAAAACTCTGTGTTGTTCGTTCACTTGAGTAAAATAACTTATGGTGAGTTTTTTCGATCACTTTCTGTTCGTTTTTCGATGCCCGTCGTCCGTCGTTTGAATGCAGTGCAGTTTAGTTGATATAGTGCTGTAATTAATTAGCGCCATAACAAATGAGGCAATAAGACCTACTCAGTTACATATATACTATCGCTTAAGTTATTAATATAAGAATGCCTATATTTAATAAAACATGTATGCATAGATACAATAAAACGTATTATTCCTATGTATAATCATTAACTGTTTATACATGTATTGTAAACACTGTATGTTAAATTGTTCACTTGGGCTTTTGACCTTCTGGGTGTTGTTTAATAAAACCTGAAAATACCGATATATATCATATTAAAAATACTGTAACGCTTATCAAAATTTATCAAACGCGTATCAGGACATGAATACTGATAAAGATTTGTAGCATTTCGAAAACAACTTGTTAGTTTTCGTAGAAGTATGGAAGCTTCTGTTATTGACTTTTCACCCACTCCGGCGGTCACAATTTAACACTTGCGTTTTAAAAGACGGATTGCGTTACCAATCTAACGGTTCTGAGAAAGTTGTTAAAACGTTCAATGTTCACCGGTAGAGATGAACATTAAGCTGGAACTCGAAAGTGATTGGTAATTGAGTGCCATTGAAGGGTAAGTGTGATTGTTATTGTGTGCAATTGAAGGGTATTTGTGATTGTTATTGTATGCAATTGAAGAGTACGTGTGATTGTTATATTGTCTAATTTTAAATAAGAACTGGGGTATGGGGAACCAGACGATTGAACATTACTGCTAAGAATATTTACATGGTATGACAATTAAATGGATATGAAGCAGGCAAATACACGTTTAATTTGTACATGTAATAGTCGTTAGTTTAAAAAAATGATCCAGCTGTGACATAACAAATCTGCACCGGCGGAATGCGGGTTAATTGTTTTATTATGTTAACAACAATTTTCTCTCCACTAACAATAATACTCTTAAATTAAAATTAACATAAGATAACTTGAAGATCTATAACCTATAGGAAGACGAGGCATCAGAGGCGTGTCGCTGCGTGGCAGTCAGTCAATCCCTGCCTATACACCTGAGTTTACACAGCGCGGCAAGGCGGCGCTCGCCGCGGGGGCATGCTTGCCGTGCCTATTATTGCAGTCCGCAGAGATCCGCGCTGTGCTCTAAACAGAAGCAGCCCGCGCGCCATGCTCGATTACTTTAATCAGTGACATCTGAGTGTTGGTTTAAGCTTTTGTTTACACCAATAAGTAAAATTAGCTCGATGGTCATGTCAGTGCAACAAAAGTTGAGTAAATACAACAGGTTCATGAGTGATTCAGAAATTTTGGTCTGACACCGTATAACCTTAAATTCGAATCGTTATTTCTTTCAGTAAATTGCACAAAACTCTTTCTTATGATTATGTCACTTCAGTGGCTTTCACGTCGTTTATTAACCATAATCGTATTTTGAAAATCAGAAGGCGTTCTTTGCACATAAGTAAATCGTTACGCTTTGTGACTTCCAACTTCCAAAGCTTGAATAACGGGCCTACATAATATAGTATCAGTTTATCTGTAAGCGGTAGCATTATAGGTGAACTATCCACTGTTGACTTAGCTGAAGCGTTATATATGTGCTACCCACTGTTGACTAAGCGATAGCATTATGGATATGTTATCCACTGTTGACTAAGCTGTAGCGTTATTGATGTACTATCCACTTTAAACTAAGCTGTAACATTATAGATGTGGTATCTACTGTTAACTAAGCTCTAGTGTTGTCGATATGCTATCCACTGTAAAATAAGCTGTAACATTATAGATGTGCTACCCACTGTTAACTAAGCGTTAGCATTATTGATATGCTATCCAATGTGGACTAAGCGTTAGCATTATGGATATGCTATCCAATGTGGAATAAGCGTTAGCATTATGGATATGCTATCCACTGTTAACTAAGCTGAAGCTTTGAGGTTGACGGTCCCTTTAAACGCGATTTCAATCTATAAGTGTCAACGGTGAATTGTCAGCAATTACTTGTGTTTGTCAACTTCGTGGGAGACGGGACACCAAGCGACATGCCACAATTCGGTCTTTATTGTATCAACTCTGCACGCATCAATTTAACAAAACGGCACATTTGTTTAACACTAATTGCATGGTGATTTTCAGTATTCGGACCAATATGCACTTGAATTATGTTTATTTTGTTATTTTCGGGAGGAAACACGTCCACAAATTATCCTAGCACGTTTTAATCAGGATTATAGACTCACGTCAGACTCTCTGTAAAAATCATTGATTTGGTCCAACCGTTATTTGTGAATGATGGTGCCCCGAATGACTATAAACATTTCACATTGTGAAATATATTGTAAAATATAATATTTTGTATGTAACGTACATTCACACGTACCGGTAGATACAAAGTTAACATGCCATGAATTTATCTGACCACTCTGTGTTGTTCGCTGTAAAATAATTTATGGTGAGTTTTTGCGATCACCTTCTGTTAGTTTTCGTCGCCCGTCTTCCGTCGTATGAATGCATTGCAGTTTAGTTGATATTGTGCTGTAATTAATTAGTGCCGTTACAAATGAGGCAATTAAACCTTCTCAGTTACATATATACTATCGCTAGTTATTAATATAAGAATGCCTATATTTAATAATACATGATTGCATAGATACAATAAACCGTATTATTCCTTTGTATAATCATAAACTGTTTATATTGTAAACACTGTATGGTTACTTTGTTCATTTGGGCTTTTGACCTTCTGGGTGTGTTGTTTAATAAAACATTAAAATACCGATATATATCATATTAAAATACTGTAACGCTTATCAGAATTTATCAAACGCGTGAATACTATAAAGATTTGTATCATTTCGAAAACAACTTGTTAGTTTTCGAAAAGTATGGAAGCTTCTGTTATTGACTGTTCACCCACTCCGGCGGTCACAATTTAACACTTGCGCTTTAAAAGACGGATTGCGTTACCAATCTAACGGTTCTGAGAAAGTTGTTAAAACGTTCAATGTTCACCGGTAGAGATGAACATTAAGCTGGAACTCGAAAGTGATTGGTAATTGAGTGCCATTGAAGGGTAAGTGTGATTGTTATTGTGTGCAATTGAAGGGTATTTGTGATTGTTATTGTATGCAATTGAAGGGTATTTGTGATTGTTATTGTATGCAATTGAAGGGTATTTGTGATTGTTATTGTGTGGAATTGAAAGGTACGTGTGATTGTTATTGTGTGCAATGGAATGTTATGTGTGATTGCTATTGTGTGCATTTGTAGGGTAAGTGTGATTGTTATTGTGTGCAATTGAAGGGTACGTGTGATTGTTATTGTGTGCAATTGAAGGGTACGTGTGATTGTTATTGTATGCAATTGAAGGGTATGTGTGATTGTTATTGTATGCAATTGAAGGGTATTTGTGATCGTAATTGTGTGCACTTGAAGGGTATTTGTGATTGGTATTGTGTGCAATTGAAGGGTACGTTTGATTGTCATTGTGTGTAATTGAATGGTATGTGTGATTGTTATTTACGCAATTGAAGGGTATTTGTGATTGTTATTGTGTGCAATTGAAGGGTACGTGTGATTGTTATTGTGTGCAATTAAAGGGTATGCGTGATTGTTATTGTGTGCAATTGAAGGGTACGTGTGATTGTTTTTGTGTGCAATTAAAGGGTATTTGTGATTGTTATTGTGTGCAATTGAAGGGTACGTGTGATTTTTATTGTGTGCAATAAAAGGGTATGCGTGATTGTTATTGTGTGCAATTGAAGGGTGTGCGTGATTGTTTTTGTGTGCAATGGAAGGGTATGCGTGATTGTTATTGTCTAATTTTGAATAGGAGCTGTGGTATGGGAAACCAGACGATTGAATGTTGCTGCTAAGAATATTAACATGGTATGACAATGAAATTGATATGAAGCAGGCAAATACATGTAATAGTCATGTATTAAAAAAATGATCCAGCTGTTGACAAATCTGCACCGGCGGAATGCGGGTTTATTGTTTAATTCTGTTAACAACAATTTTCTCTACACTAACAATAATACTCTAAAATTAAAATTAGCATAAGATAACTTGAAGATCTATAGCCTCTAGGAAGACAAAGGCTTGAGAGGCGTGTCGCTACGTGGAAGTCAGTAAATCCCTGCCTATACACCTGAGTTTACACAGCCCGGCACGGGGGCATGCTTTCCGTGCCTGGTAGTGCAGTCCGCGGAGATCCGCCGCTGTGCTCTAAACAGAAGCAGCCCGCGCGCCATGCTCGATTACTTTAATCAGTGACATCTGAGTGTTGGTTAAAGCCTTTCTTTACATCAGTTAGTAAAATTTGCTGGATGATCATGTCTGTGCAACAAAAGTTGAGTAAATACAACAGGTCATGAGTGATTCAGAAATCTGACACCGTATAACCTAAAGTCCTAAAGTTCGAATCTTTATTTCTTTCAATAAATTGCACCAAACTCTAACTTATGATATGTCATTACAGTGGCTTTCACGTCGTTTATGTACCATAATCGTACCTTGATGGCTTGAAAATCAGATGGCGAATCAGCGTTCTTTGAACATAAGTAAATCGTTACGCTTTGTGACTTCCAACTTCCAAAGCTTTCATAACGGGCTTACATATAAAAGTTTATCTGTAAGCGGAAGCATTATAGCTGAACTATCCACTGTTAAATAAGCTATTGCATATTATGCTATCCACTGTTAACTAATCTTTAGCGTTATAGATGTGCTACCCACGGTTAACTAAGCGATAGCATTATTGATGTGCTACCCACGGTTAACTAAGCGATAGCATTATTGATGTGCTACCTACTGTTAACAAAGCGGTCGCATTATATATGCGCTATCATCTGTTAACTAAGCTGCAGCGTTATAGATATGCCTTTCACTGTTAACTAAGCTGAAGCGTTATTGATGTGCTAACCACTGTTAACTAAGCGGTAGCATTATGGATATGTTATCCACTGTAAACTAAGCTGTAGCGTTATTGATGTGCTATCCACTGTTAACTAAGCTGTAGCATTATTAATGTGCTCCCCACTGTTAACTAAGAGGTGGCATTATTGATGTGCTATCCACTGTTAACTAAGCTGTAGCATTATTGATGTGCTACCCACTGTTAACTAAGCGGTAGCATGATTGATGTGCTATCCACTGTTAACAAACCGGTCGCATTATTGATGTGCTAACCACTATTAACTAAGCTGTAGCTTTATTGATGTGCTACCCACTGTTGACTTATTGGAAGCATTATAGATGCGCTATCTAATGTTGAATAACATGCAGCGTTATAGATATGCCTCAAACTGTGAACTAAGCGGAAGCATGATAGATATACTACCCACTTTTAACTAAGCTGTAGCATGATAGACTGTTAACTAAGCGGAAGTATCATATATGTGCTATCCACTGTTAACTTATCGGTAGCATTAAAGATGTGCTACCCAATGTTAATTAAGCTGTAGCGTAATATATATGCTATCCACTGTTAACTAAGCTGTAGCATTATATATGTGCTATCCACTGTTAACTAAGCTGTAGCATTATATATGTGCTATCCACTGTTAACTAAGCTGTAGCATTATTGATATGCTACCCACTTTTAACTTAGCTGTAGCATGATAGATATGCTACCCACTTACAACTAAGCTGTAGCATGATAGATGTGCTACCAACTTTTAACTAAGCTGTAGCATGATAAATATGCTTCCCACTTTTAACTAAGCTGTAGCATGATAGATGTGCTACCAACTTTTAACTAAGCTGTAGCATGATAGATATGCTTCCCACTTTTAACTAAGCTGTAGCATGATAGATGTGCTACCCACTTTTAACTAAGCTGTAGCATGATAGATATGCTATACACTGTTAACTAAGCTGTAGCATTATAGATGTGCTACCCACTGTTAACTAAGCTGTAGCATGATAGATATGCTACCCACTTTTAACTAAGCTGTAGCATGATAGATATGCTACCCACTGTTGATTAAGCTGTAGCATTATAAATGTGCTACCCACTTTTAACTAAGCGGTAGCATGATAGATATGCTACCCACTGTTAACTAAGCGGAAGTATCATATATGTGCTAATCACTGTTAACTTATCGGTAGCATTATTGATGTGCTACCCAATGTTAATTAAGCTGTAGCATAATATATATGCTATCCACTGTTAACTAAGCTGTAGCATTATATATGTGCTATCCACTGTTAACTAAGCTGTAGCATTATATATGTGCTATCCACTGTTAACTAAGCTGTAGAATTATTGATGTGCTACCCACTGTTAACTAAGCTGTAGTGTTATATATGTGCTATCCACTGTTAACTAAGCTGTAGCATTATTGATATGCTATCCACTGTTAACTAAGCTGTAGTATTATAGATATGCTGTCCACTATTAACTAAGCGGTAGCATTATTGATGTGCTAGCTATTGTTAACTAAACTGAAGCGTTATTGATGTTGTACCCACTGTGAACTATGTGGTAGCGTTATAGATTTACTATCTACTGTTACCTAAGCTGTAGCATTATAGATATGCTAGCTACTGTTAACCATGCTGTAGCATTATATATGTTCTATCCATGGTGAAATAAGAAGTTGCATAATGGATGAGCTATACATTGTGAATGAAGCAGTGGAATTATAGCTGTTCTATCAAACGTAAGCTAAGCGGTGGCATCATAGATTTTCTATCAATTATAAGCTAAAGGGTAGTATTATTGGTGATCTATCCAATGTGAGCTAAGCAGTTGCATTATAGTTGTGCTATCCAATATGAATTAAGCGAAAGCATTATTGATTTGCTATCAAATATGAGCTAAACGGGTAGTATTATGGATGTTCTATCCAATGTGAGTTAAGCAATGATAGATTTGCTATCCCATTTTAGCTTATCGGTAGCATAATATATGTACGTTGTAATGTGAGCTAAGCGGTAGAATGATAAATATGCTATCATATGTGAGCTTAGCTTTGGCATTATAGATGTGCTATCTAATGTGAGCTAAGCGGTGGCATTATAATTTGCTCTATAATGTGCGCTAAGTGGTGGCATTCAAGACTTTCTGATTAATGTGAGTTAAGCGGTGGCATTATATATATAATGTGAGATAAAGCGGTGAGATTATCGATTCGTTATCTAATGTGTGCTAAGCAATGGCATTGTTTATTTGCTTATTAATGTGGGCTTAGGGATGGAATGATAGATTTGCTATCAATTGTGAGATAAGCAGTGGCATTATAAATAGATTTGCTATCTAATGTGAGCTTAGCGGTGGAATTATAGATTTGCTATCCATTGTGAGATAAGCAGTGGCTTTATAGATTTGCTATCTCATGTGGGCTTAGGGATGGAATTATAGATTTGCTATCCATTGTGAGATAAGCAGTGACAGTATAGATTGGCTATCTAAAGTGAGCTAAGCGTTGTAATTATAGATTTGCTATCCATTGTGAGATAAGCTGTAGAATTATTGATGTGCTACCCACTGTTAACTAAGCTGTAGTGTTATATATGTGCTATCCACTGTTAACTAAGCTGTAGCATTATTGATATGCTATCCACTGTTAACTAAGCTGTAGTATTATAGATATGCTGTCCACTATTAACTAAGCGGTAGCATTATTGATGTGCTAGCTATTGTTAACTAAACTGAAGCGTTATTGATGTTGTACCCACTGTGAACTATGTGGTAGCGTTATAGATTTACTATCTACTGTTACCTAAGCTGTAGCATTATAGATATGCTAGCTACTGTTAACCATGCTGTAGCATTATATATGTTCTATCCATGGTGAAATAAGAAGTTGCATAATGGATGAGCTATACATTGTGAATGAAGCAGTGGAATTATAGCTGTTCTATCAAACGTAAGCTAAGCGGTGGCATCATAGATTTTCTATCAATTATAAGCTAAAGGGTAGTATTATTGGTGATCTATCCAATGTGAGCTAAGCAGTTGCATTATAGTTGTGCTATCCAATATGAATTAAGCGAAAGCATTATTGATTTGCTATCAAATATGAGCTAAACGGGTAGTATTATGGATGTTCTATCCAATGTGAGTTAAGCAATGATAGATTTGCTATCCCATTTTAGCTTATCGGTAGCATAATATATGTACGTTGTAATGTGAGCTAAGCGGTAGAATGATAAATATGCTATCATATGTGAGCTTAGCTTTGGCATTATAGATGTGCTATCTAATGTGAGCTAAGCGGTGGCATTATAATTTGCTCTATAATGTGCGCTAAGTGGTGGCATTCAAGACTTTCTGATTAATGTGAGTTAAGCGGTGGCATTATATATATAATGTGAGATAAAGCGGTGAGATTATCGATTCGTTATCTAATGTGTGCTAAGCAATGGCATTGTTTATTTGCTTATTAATGTGGGCTTAGGGATGGAATGATAGATTTGCTATCAATTGTGAGATAAGCAGTGGCATTATAAATAGATTTGCTATCTAATGTGAGCTTAGCGGTGGAATTATAGATTTGCTATCCATTGTGAGATAAGCAGTGGCTTTATAGATTTGCTATCTCATGTGGGCTTAGGGATGGAATTATAGATTTGCTATCCATTGTGAGATAAGCAGTGACAGTATAGATTGGCTATCTAAAGTGAGCTAAGCGTTGTAATTATAGATTTGCTATCCATTGTGAGATAAGCAGTGGAATTATAGATTTGCTATCTAATGTGAGCTTCGCGGTCGCATAATAGATTTGCTATTTAAAGGGGCCTTTTCACAGATGTTGGCATGTATTAAAGTTTGTCATACAAGTGCTTCATATTGATAAATGAAATAATTGGATCTAAAAAGCTCCAGTAAAAAAACAACAACAAAAATACAATTAAAGAAAGATAAAAAAGTAACCCTCAACTGGGCTCGAACCACTGATCCCTGGAGTAAAAGTCAGACCACTCGACCATCCGTACTCATACAATAAGTGATGTATTTCATACTTTGTATAAGCAATCCTCGTAGTATGCCCAAATATAACGACAAAAAACAGAACTCTCCAAATTATTCAATCGTTTCGCGTTGCAATGCTTTATAATTTGTAGGTTTTTAAATCGCCAAAAGATGCATATAATGGATATTTTAGAGCATGGTTAATGTTCAGTATTACTGTTTCCTCACAAATATCATTAATGCAACGAAAATTTGCGAATCTGAAGTTATTTTTTTAAAACTTAGTCAATTTACCAAAACGTAAAAAGGCCCCTTTAATGTGAGCTAAGCGGTGGCATAGATTGCTAATTTATGTGAGCTCAGCGGGGCCATTATAGATTTGATATCCAAAGTGAACTGAGCGGTGGCATTATAGATATACTGTCTAATTGGAGCTAAGCGGTACCATCATAGATTTGCTATATTATTTGACATAAGAGGTAGCATTATTAACATGTATGTGCTATGCAGTGCGAACGTAATTGGATGTTGAAAGTTCGATCCGCAGACAGAGAGTTTTTATGTGATCTTGCTTTAAAGATCACGGACTCGAAAGTAACATATTCGTTGACTACATCAAAATTGTTAGCGTTTTAACTCATATACTAATTTTAGTCCTTGAAAATAAACTGCTAAATATGTGCGTGCAGTATTCACGTCCAGATATCCCCTTGCTTTGTTTATCGTATGTTAAATGGTTTTTTTTAAACTGTCGGAAACAAGATCAAAATGGCTATCACGTTCATAAGGAACTCAACTAGAAGCTGAAAGTTTTGACAAAGGATCATCCCATATTCAACAACAAAATAGTTCAATGCCCTAATGCATTTAATCCCTATTCGGATTCGAACTCTAAACGTGTATGTCCGCTTATACAGATTAGCATGGACGTGACCGCCATCGTGAACATGATGAGCGAGACCCCGTACGGCTCGCTGGCCATGAACGACTTCCGGCGGCAGCAGTTCGTTCTCGTTAACGGCGTACTGAAGCTCTCTGATGTCGATGACATCGGCTTCCGGGACCTGCCATGCACGCGCAACTCGGACTGCCACGTGGACTTCGCTAGTATGAATTTCACTCAAATGTAAGTATAAAGAAGCATCTGTTCCTAAAACAAAATTGCTCGACAAATCTGTTGTTAAATTTACAATTAAGTCGGACAGTTTTTAGTGCATGCATTAAGCAATAGAAAACTGCAAAGTATGGGGAAATAAGTAGCAAATTAACACATTTAAGAGTGTGTGGAATGGATATTTGACAAGAATGACTTTAGACGTGTTAGTAAGGTAATTGTTGTCAAGACGGAAAGTTGCGACGACCGGCTACCATTTATGCAGACTCGGACAAGTAATTCATATTTATATATGCAATAAAAAAATCTTTTTATCTATAATTGATAATTACAAATATGCGCTTATTGTTGTCATAGCGTATTTTGTCAGTTTCGGCCCCCGTTTGATCTTCACTGACACGAGCTAGTAATAATGTGTGAATAACCCGCTGAAAGAAGTTTAAATTTCTTTATGTTGAATATTTGAAAGTGTATTGCTATCAGTTTGGTGAATGAAATATGATTTAATTTACATAAATATTTATGTACAAAACAGTGACATGATAAAATACAACTTTAAATTTGATCCTTTATTCTTAATTTATATATACATGTCGTCCTTAAGCTATTTTTATCCTTATGCGCGGTCTTAAAGAGTATGATCAGCTCGTGTAGGTGATAAGACATGTCTATCTCTGTGGTTCCTTCAGTGGCCGGAAACGTGCATACTCTAGATCAAGCTTTGATAGAACTCCTAAAAAGGCGATTCTCGCTATACTATTCATTATACATGTGTATCACAAATGTTACTTTGTAACTGTTCATCTACGTTTTGAAATTCAGACACTATTAAGGTCATGCTACCGTTCTAAGTTTGTTCAAATAGGCGTAAATGAAGATCTTGCAGTCCCTTTTATTGTTTTTTTATTGACAAAAAAAGTCAAACTAATGTATTTTAAGTTCCGAATGCGTTCACGGGCGATGCGTTGAACTAAACGAGAAGCGCAACATTTTCAACGCCGGCCGCCATTTTGTGATATACCTGCTCCCCCACGGAGCTCCACCTAGACTCCAGCCGATTGTGGAAGAGATTGTGGCCGGGTATACATACATATCAATGACGTCAGAACAGCTTCTCGCAAAAATTACGTCACTCAAGCAGCTTTATCAGTCAGGATGGTACCTGAACAGAACCGAATACGCTACTAGGAATGCATGTAAGAATAACATTACCCGATAGACTATGAATAGCACTCGATTCAGTTGTGTCTTCTGTGTTCATAAATTTCCGTGAAAGAAACGCTACTATATAGTGAATATGTTCGTAAAAACACCTGCAGTTTCATTTTGAAATACGGAACACTGTAACATTACATTCCAAGTTTTATTGTATGTTTATTCATTTTCTATATAGATCGGGCTTGTCTACAAATTGCAGGAACGTCGAGTTATTGTTTCATGTCACAGGCTGTGAATACTGTAATTGAAACGTACCAATGTTGTAAATATTATATAAACTATGCAACGTTTATAAGGATATAAATGTCTTAGATGTGTAATAAATATTGCGTAACCTGCAGTTTTTGGATCTTTGCCAAGAATTGCCCATTAAACATCCATGCAATATTTAATTTGCTAATGGGCGACATATGACGTGACAAGTTAGCGAAAATAATGTGCGTTAAGTTTCTCACACAGATAAATGCTATTGTTGTATTATGTTTGATTTTTTTCCGTTTCGCATTAAACAATAGCTTGTCGCAACAGTGACGAATACAGCCCCATCAGGCCCGTACGCAGGGGGATGGGCCCCCCCAGCTGGCTGTCAAGTTAGGATTTTTTAATAATGGACCTACTGCAATCTTTCTCTGATGAAAGGGCCCACAGTACACTTCCCGTCAATACAAAAGAGATGTGTTTTATTGTCCCTGCTAAACAAGGGAATAAGCGCTATTTTACTCACCAGTGGAGATAAGCCCATAGGCAATGTTTTCTTAAGGCCTTGTACACAAATCCCCTATCAGTCAATTTCCTCTTGTGATCCTGAATGATTCATCTATCGATGGTTGATGTAACACTCTTTTTTATTACGATACAGGAGGTCGTAGGCCTGAATATTGCTGACGTTAATAATTTGTGAAAAACAAACAATGCTGGAAGCAATTAGAGAGGTTATATGGAAAATTATTCATTTCTTTGATCCGGCAAGTTTCTTGGTCAAAGTCCAAGGCTCATAACTTCGCAAAGAATCAATGTGTAGTAGATGATACACATTTTATTAGGAATTTACTTTGAAACTTAAGAGTAGGCTTGAATTCAACGAGAAAATAGTATTGTGGTTATATGTCAGTCATACTTTATGATACGTTAATTTATAAAGGTTTTTGATCTTCAAAGTTTGCTTTCCTTCTTCATCAAAAATCATACATTTCTGAAAATGCTGTTCACACTAATATTTAAAGCTTTAGACTTCAGACAGTGCTGATTTACTTGTTACATTCTATAAATTTATATTACAAAATAAGTTTTGTTAAGCATTAAAATTAACCTTGAAAAGTGCAAAAATTAAAAAAAAGGGAGGGAAAACCTCTCCCGCACGGAAAGACCCCTCCCGCACCCTCTCTGGTTGGGCCCCATCCCCCAGTCAAAAATTCCTGCGTACGGCCCTGGGCCCGTCCGGGTTAAGAAGCAATAATCATGTTTTAGAAATTGAAAAAAGTGCCATAAACTTAGCATTTTTAATTTGGATACTTACAAATGTACGCGCACAGTTTTATATCATAAGGAGCTATCAATGCAAGTTTTATTATTGTATGACAATCCCAGGGGTGGTATTCCAGAAGCATCTTAAGTTAAATTATATTCTTATCCTTAAATCGGGAAATTTGCTCAAGTGTTTCAGTTGATACTGCAATAGTTTGGCATCAGGATTTATATTAAAATAACATCATTATGACAAAGTTATTTGAGCAAAATCAACAACACATGTGTTTGCTTATGTGACAAAGAAATATAAAACATTGTAATTTTGAACTTAAGTGAAAATATTTCAGAAATGACTTAAGATGTTTCTTGAATACCACCCCTGGAGTCCTTCCTCGGACAAGTTTTTGTCGACGGACAGATAGACAGACTAGACTCCCGGACGGACGTGTGGTAAATCAAGTATATCCCATACGTTCGTTGTGAATTAGAAACATAATTACCGGTATTGAACATGTGGCTACATTTTTACATTTGGTTGAGTATTCCTTAAAGCTTAATCCTATCAAAATAATATTTCATATTTTCGCAATATTTCACTTATTTGTTGTAACTTACGTGCGATGCAGTTATACACAATTGCACGTTTATTCTGCAATCCAGCTTACAAGCGCCTGACCGAGACTGACATGCCCGGTTTCTATGACTACCTATGTCGTCTGTCTGTTGCCATGGCCACGTGTACGGTGTCTGTGTATGACCAGATTGAGGCTGAAGACCTTTGTAACCAAGACGACCATTGTCGCGCCTTTGTCATGGTGACCCAGAAAACATGGACAGGTCGGTATTTTAACAATTCTCAGGTTGGACTATTCATCAATGGGCTAGCAGTGTGTCTTGCTACTAATAATTGTAGCACCGGTTATACAGACATACCGCAGCTCTAAAGGTTACGTGTTACATAACACATACTATGAATTACCATCTTTGTTAATTGTTTCGCTAATTACTGAGATATGAAAAATATCATCATTATTGTCAATAATATTTCTCATTAGATTGACACACTTTTTTACGTGTGGAAAATTTTAGCAATTATTATTATTATTAGTGCAACAGTGCTATTGCGGTTCGGCATGTTACGTTTTCAATTTAAATCGTTTAGCTACAGGTTAGTGTTTGAGACCATAAACTAGAAAAATCGTATGATCTGCCTTCAAGTAGGTTCTCAAAACATTCGAAGGTTTGAACCAATATTCTTCTTACTCACGCAAACTCTTGCGTTACAGGGCGAACCGTGGTCCACTTCAAGAACACTGTTGGGTCACTGAGAACGAACACGAACACCACGCTGTTTGTGAAGCCCAGCTGACTATCGGGTTGGATTTAGGCCAGGATGAAACGCTCTAAGGATACACCGCGCAACGAATGGTAAAGGTTCTTGGCGTGGAGTCCATTGATTACGGTGTGGAGGAAATACACTCCCTGCCCGACACGCTAGATGTCGACATTGCCCATCATCTAAGTCGTGGGACATTACACTATTGGAAGTAACTCGACGAACACACACGTGTAGTAGATTCGTTTGTAAACCATTCGCTATTCGCTAAAAAATAATTTCCCGAGAAAAAACACAGTTTACTCCTCCATCAATGGAACGGTTTGTGAAACCAAATAATTTAAATGTTTTCTTTGTGGATGAAACACCTCGACACGCTAGATGTCGACATTGCCCATCATCTAAGTCGTGGGACATTACACTATTGGAAGTAACTCGACGAACACACACGTGTAGTAGATTCGTTTGTTAACCATTCGCTATTCGCTAAAAAATAATTTCCCGAGAAAAAACACAGTTTACTCCTCCATCATTGGAACGGTTTGTGAAACCAAATAATTTAAATGTTTTCTTTGTGGATGAAACACCGGGGCATTACTGGTTGATATTCCCCGTGTTTTAGAAAGAGAATTGTCTCCCTTATCTGTTCATGTTCATATCCAGCTTGCTAGTAACACAAGCATTTCGTCCAATCCAATTGAGCATGTTGACACAAAAGCAGAAATCCGAAAATCATTTCACTTCAATAAGCTTTAGACTGTATTTCTGACGATTAATCTCTGAATGCTGTACTTAACACGATTATTTGCCTTTTTGGGTCATGATTATGAAGTAAAATAATCTGTAAAATAAATAAATGCCTTTGCATACATGATTCACATTTTCACATGGTATATCACTATTGCAAATTCAAATATCACGTGACCCTACGTGTCCCAGTAATTCTAGAAAGTGTCCATGACTTTTTCCAGTCAACATGGATAGAGTACTTGCGTGCTCAAACAGGTTGATTTGCCATATTGGCACTGTGTAAGGCTGCGTTTTTATCACTTGTGATGAAATTCCACAATTTTGAAAATATAAAATGATTGTAAATAGAACGCATGCATAATTCATTCAATTGATATATTATGTCTTTCATTCGACTCTTTGCGAAATTTGATTTCGTAAAAGGTCCAAAATCAGTGTTTTGTTGCTTGTCGACCAAATATATACATGTAATATATATATGTAATTTTTGATAAATTCGTTTTCAAACATAAATCCCTATTTTTCAAAGAGACTCTTGTTTGTTTATAATTGCTATCAAATATAATTTTGCGATATTGTAAAATATTTTATTTTCCCTAAACAAACATTGATGTTCACGAAAAGCATTGTGTGTGTGTTTAAGCAAAGCATCTATTATGATTTGATTGGCTGTGCCATAGTTGGTCGATTTCCATCCAGTGCATTATATATGTTGTTGACATGCTTTTTGAGATTGTACACTCACTAAAATGTACACTTTGCAATAGGTTGTACTTTGATGTTATCGTTATTCATGTAAATTACGTCAGCTTCCATTACATCTCATCGTCTATGAAAAATTCAAACAGAGTAATCGACTTTGTTTTTAGCTGTTGCTGATGTATTTATTATTAAAATCTTAAATCTTCGCATGAATTCCAATATTACTTACAGCGATACGCTTACTACTGTTGATTGACGTCGTAACGCGTTCGTTACTCTATAACGTGTTTCTTTGAATTATTACGCATGGAAATGTATAGAAACATAGCTTAAAGTATTCACAATTTATACAAGAACACTATTGAATCGTCTGTATCCAGAAGATGATTTGTGAAAAGCAAAAACAGCAAAATCTGATCGTATCTTCATGAGCCAATTGTTAATTTGCACAAGTATTGTAAATCTAAGGTTGCATTGATCTGCCTTACGATAACCGCAAAAAGTAAAACGTATTATTCGTATTAATATTATGCGTTTGTCTTAAAGCGAATGTTGTGTACGTAAGATATTCATTTATCAGCTTGACACGGCTGAAAGTTCCCTAAACCGACACCAGGATGTCAGGTTAACAAATATCGTTAGTTAGATTGCAAGATAATTATAGTGTTAACATTCGCATAAATAAGTATGAAACTGAAACTGATAATGGCGTAATAATATAATATCATGCAGAAATATATTCGCTGACTTCATATTAATATGCGTTGACTGAACGGGATTTTTGCGTTATCTTATGGCAGTTCCGATCCGACATACATCTTCGTTATAAAATTATGTTTCGTGTTTTTTTTGCGCACACACCAACATATGCCGATAAAAATACCCTTTTTATGACAGAAGAATTATTTGAACAATATATTTGCGTTAAATCCGAAGTTACACAATTATGCGACAATTTTTTTTAAATTCACGCGAGGTCAACAAACCTCATCAAAGTAACTGGAACAGCAGCAATATTTGTCATACAGTTGACCTTATCAATTTTAATGTTAAAAATGGTTCAAGAAACAATTTGTTCTTAAAAGCAATTCGCATCTCTGTTTCTCTAGAACAAAAAAGGCAACTTAACGAGCCTTAAAATTCGACAATCGCATTTATGAAAAAAAGATACGCCCCTTAAAACAGAACACTTAAAACATTTTCAATACAGGATTTCATAAACGATTTCATTAACGAGTGTATACATAACCGTGAAAAAAGAATAAAAATGTAGTGGCATTCACATACATATATTTACAAGTAACATTAATAGAAATATTTTACAAAAAATAAATTAAAATAAAATAAACTTAAGAATAGCAATCTAAAACACAGATTGGCCATACTGCAATTTAAATTTTACCAAACTTAAAACCTTAAACATGCATGAGATTCAGAATAATTACCTCTTTCAAACGCTAAATGCACATAAGGTTAAATCGAAATAATACGAATTGTCAACATAATCAGCTGACACATACAGTTGTATCTAGGAGCATCTTCGGATCAGTTTGCGGTAAATGGCTTTTATGTTCCCAGTGTCTCCATCCGGTCCGATCATTCCCATAAGCGTTGGAAATAGCCCCAAAGAAAAAATGAGAGAAAAGCCGATTGTACTAAACATGAATATTCCGAACCGGACCATAAACTGAATCTGGGCAAAGAACATGAACACGCATGCCCCAAGTGTCGTGCACGCGCCAGAGAAAACTGATAGTCCCATGACCTCGAGCATATCCTGGACACGTGACTTCCGGTCTAGACGCTTTGACAAGTGGTATCCTTCGGCGAGGTGGACAACATAGTCCACCGTAAGGCCGACCACCATGCACATGTTCAACGCTTCCAAGACCTTTAAAACGTGCAGAACATTTTTATTTAAAGTACTTAGGAACAATTGTTTGAAAAAACAACAAACATGTTGAAATGCTGAAAGAAACTAAGAATATATATAGTATCCGTATTTTCTTTAACCAGATACATTAGATGGTTTTAAGGTAAATGAAAAATAATTTTATTTGCCATAATATAAAAAATAATTATTGGTAAACTATTGAAATGAGAGAATTTCATATTCTATAAACATGTACCTTTTCCAAAGTTCTTACCCCTAATTTCCAACCGATCAGCGGTATAATACCGACGACACACACTGTGCTGCAGCACATACAAAAAGTCGCCACAAAGCCGACGATGAAATTCTCAGTCGCTATCGTAAGAATCGGAAGTGCGAGGATAATGCCTAACACGATGCCGAATATGGCGCTGTCCTTCAAGCTCTGTAAGGTCAGAGAAACGCCACAATGATCAGAAGCAGACGTGCATGTTAAATAATAGATCTATAAATGGTATTCATATGCAAATATAACAAGATAAGTAGGCTATGTTTATTTTAAAAGACAGTTAACTTTTATTTTTGTATTTATTTGACAACAGAATCGTTATCTTAGATGCGTTCCAAAGTTTGGCAAACATTCTGAATGGTCTTATTAGTTTCGTCGTGAGAAATCATGCGTGTTATGCGCCTTTGTACATGTAAGTGCTCTCCATCAAAAGCCATGAATTTGCATAATAGGAGGATAGGTGAGCCATTTTAGTTAAAGGTTGAATTTTTTTCCTCAGAATAAAAATAAGTTGGATAGTTAATATGCATAAATTACTTGCCGTTTGTTCTCAAAAGTGGCGATAGAACCTTTATGGGTAAGAACTTACCTGACTCGCCTTAGATTTGATAAATATAGACGTTTGATGAGTTTAATATGAGTATTATAGCATCATGTAATTTTCACACATACTGTGGATTTGGCGGTAGGGAGTTCTATTTAGTCAAGTAACAGCCATACAATGTATTAACTAGCCCATTTAACCCTCAATGGATATCAGCGTTCCAACTCAAGTGAAACACTTGCACCTCCACACCATCACCCTCGAAGGGTGGATCAGTCATAGTGTAACGTGTCTTCGACCGAGCGTCGGTTTTTATAGTATGGCTCAGACAATAACTCAAAGCACACTACAATAGTATATAATTTTCCTCAAGCTACCTTGCTTTATGATTGGCTATTTAAACAATTATTGGTTTGAAACAGTAAATCAAGTATAATACAAGAGCACCGAGCGAGTGCAGACCGCTCATCTATTTTTCTTTTTAAAGGTGTAGGGACCTATCTCAATTTCAATCACAAAGGATGGAGAGGTGGAGTGGAGAGGGGTGTATAGTGTGGGTGTGTGGTCATTTATTACATTATCTTCCAAAAATGCAAAATCAAAGTACTGACAGTACTGGTGTGACGATGCTTTTGAAGAGGATTGATTTAAAAGCATCTATTTAAGTTTATCTTCATCACCACAATTGTGTATGTGGGTACGAACATTTTGGGTAGGAAAAAAATGATTACGAAAATTTTGGGTACAAAAATTATGCCAAAAAAAAATTGGGTACGAAAAAAGATTTGGTTAGGAAAAAAAAAATGGGTACGAAAAAACTTTGGGTACGAGCAAAAATTTGGGTACGAAAAAAAATTGGGAACGAAAAAAATGGGTACGAAAAATGTAGGGTACGAAAAAAAATAGGGGTACGGGGAAGTAGTACCCGTGGGGAACTTGATCCATTCAGCGAAACTGGGAGGCGGGTTACATTCACGATCAAATATAACAAGAAATATCTTTAAAGATATTCGACGTGTATTTTCTGTACCACTTATCTTAAAAAGAACGTTCTGTAACAGTAAAACGTTTGTGGGCTATAACATTACGTTTCAGCATATAAATTCAAAACTTGAAATGCTCTTTAATTGCACCATGCTCTTTAATTTCACGTGTATATCATACCAAACTATATATTTCGTTGTTTCCTTTCTTAAGTTAATGATCCTATGTGTACTGACGTGATTTCACATGCCCATGTGCATGAACATATTATTTTTCTCTTTTGATTATTGTTTTTTCTCTAATTCAATAAGCTTAGGCATGTTTGTTCGTTAAGTACGGCAATAATTTCATGATGATTTCCGAAAGTAGGTATGAGCACACAGTCGTAAGAGCACTTAAATACGTGAGTTCGCCTATGAACACATGGTAAGGCTAACTCAATCTCCGCGATATGTGTTTAAATTTAAAACAGCAAACAATATCCAACAAACGTGAATTATCAAACATAGTATGTGCACTGATGTGGCTCTGTAATTTATGTTTAAAAAGTTTATTAAATATGCAAAATGAGAAAGCACGGATAAGAGCGAGTTTCACAGGTGTCATACGGCTATTATGCTGTTTATATACCATAGTCGCTACAACGTTTACAAATGGCAGGTTCAAAATAATTCGTTTTCTTTACACTCATGATCGCGTTGAAAGTTAATTATACACGTTTTAATTCGCAATTTATTTACTAAATCACGACAAATGTCAAATACAATACAGAAAATGCATAGTTGTTTCATTGATCTATAAACATATAATGGATTGAATATAACTGATTTAAAATTAACGTTTTCAAACTAGTATTAAATCTTTTTCCCAGAATATGCTGTCCTATTTATAAATGAGCTTCTTATACCTTTATCAATGATAATCAGCGAGATGTGCCGATTAGAAAAATCGAGCTATCTCAATCGGACTGGCTCGGTCTTATACTTAAAATAAAACTTAAAAGTAAAAGTAAAAGGTCTTATACATAGGTCGCCATTGTGAAGAATTTTTTCATGGTATGATAACTTAGACGAGCTGCTTCGCAGCATCGTCAAAAATGCAAAAAAAAATATATATTTTTTTTTTTGGGGGGGGGGATTCTTGGGTGGGATGGTTGGACGGTATTTCAAAAATAAAATATTAAAAATAAATATTTGTGTTTTTTAACCATGTTTGAAAAAAAAACAAGAGATGTGTTTGTCAGAAACACCATGTCCCCTATTGCGCCGCTTTGAAATTATTATTTATTTTTTTATCTTTGACCTTGAAGGATGACCTTGACCTTGAACTTCCACCACTCAAAATGTGCAGCTTTATGAGAAGGTCGCTTTGAAATATTATTTTTTTGACCTTTGACCTTGAAGGATGACCTTGACCTTGAAGGATGACCTTGAATTTCCACCACTCAAAATGTGCAGCTTCATGATAACGCCGCTTTGAAATTAATATTTGTTTGACCTTTGACCTTGAAGAATGACCTTGACCTTGAAGAATGACCTTGACCTTGAACTTCCACCACTCAAAATGTGCAGCTTTATGAGAAGGTCGCTTTGATTTATTATTCTTTGACCTTGAAGGATGACCTTGACCTTGAAGGATGACCTTGACCTTCAACTTCCATCACTCAAAATGTGCAGCTTCATGAGAACGCCGCTTTGAATTATTATTTTTTTACCTTGAAGGATGACCTTGACCTTGAACTTCCACCACCAAAATGTGCAGCTTCATGATAACGCCGCTTTGATTTTTTTACCTTTGACCTTGAAGGATGACCTTGACCTTGAAGGATGACCTTGACCTTGAATCTTCACCTCTCAAAATGTGCAGCTTCATGATAACGCCGCTTTGATTTTTTTTACCTTTGACCTTGAAGGATGACCTTGACCTTGAAGAATGACCTTGACCTTGAACTTCCAACACTCAAAATGTGCAGCTTCATGATATGCCGCTTTGAATTTTTTATTTGTTTTTTGACCTTTGACCTTGAAGGATGACATTGACTTTGAAGGATGACCTTGAACTTCCACCACTCAAAATGTGCAGCTTCATGAGAATGCCGCTTTGAATTATTATTTTTTTACCTTGAAGGATGACCTTGACCTTGAACTTCCACCACCAAAATGTGCAGCTTCATGATAACGCCGCTTTGATTTTTTTACCTTTGACCTTGAAGGATGACCTTGACCTTGAAGGATGACCTTGACCTTGAATCTTCACCTCTCAAAATGTGCAGCTTCATGATAACGCCGCTTTGATTTTTTTTACTTTTGACCTTGAAGGATGACCTTGACCTTGAAGAATGACCTTGACCTTGAACTTCCAACACTCAAAATGTGCAGCTTCATGATATGCCGCTTTGAATTTTTTATTTGTTTTTTGACCTTTGACCTTGAAGGATGACATTGACTTTGAAGGATGACCTTGAACTTCCACCACTCAAAATGTGCAGCTTCATGAGAATGCCGCTTTGAATTTTTTTTTGACCTTGAAGGATGACCTTGAAGGATGACCTTGACCTTGAACTTCCACCACTCAAAATGTGCAGCTTCATGAGATACACATGCATGCCAAATATCAAGTTGCTATCTTCAATATTAAAAAAGTTATGGCCAATGTTAAAGTTTTCGGACGGACAGACGCCATATATTTGACATATGACCTTGAAGGATGACCTTCACCTTCACCTGTCACCACTCAAAATGTAACCATATATTCAAAGTTACTTAGTCAAAAAAGGGCCACAATTCGGTAAAAATGACAACCAGAGTTATGCAACTTGTCCTTTACTGTCCCCTTATGATAGTTTGCGAGTGTTCCAAGTATGAAAGCAATATCTATGATACTTTAGGGGTAAAGTGGACCATAACACAAAACTTAACCAAATTTTCAAGTATAAAGGGCCCATAATTCCGTCAAAATGCCAGTCAGAGTTACATAACTTTGCCTGCACAGTCCCCTTACGATAGTTAGTAAGTGTTGCAAGTATGAAAGCAATGGCTTTGATTCTTTAGGAAAAAAGTGGACCTAAACACAAAACTTAACCAAATTTTCAATTTTCTGAGTATAAAAAGGGCACATAATTCTGTCAAAATGCCAGTCAGAGTTACATAACTTTGCCTGCACAGTCCCCTTATGTATGGAGACCTATGTCTCAGGACTATGTATGGAGACCTATGCCTCGGAACTATGTATGGCGACCTATGTCCTCGGGAATATGTATGGAGACCCATGTCCTCGGGACTATGTAAGGAGACCTATGTCTCGGAGCTATACATGGAGACCTATGTCCTCGAGACTATGTATGGAGACCTATGACCTCGAGATTATGTATGGACCCCTATGTCTCGGGACACGTCGAAATGACTCCGTGCCTTTGTAACTCGATACCCTAGGTATGGAGCCTTGTAGTGTTTGTATGAAGGTATGTGACTTATATATCAACTATTAGCGACCCGGGCTGCTTAGGGGTAGGAATCCAACTTCAAGGCTCTCAGAACGCTTGAAGAGGATAGCCAGTCTCTATGTGCCCAAAGTCCCTAACGTATGTTAATAATATAATTTAATTACCTATTTTTGTGATGTTAACTCGACAAAGTCGGGAGTAGAACTGACTGGTTAGAGTGTGAATGTCAGAGTTTATTTACAGGTCTCGCTGCGTCTTCACGACAGCCTTATGTGCGGACCTGTCTGACTGGTTAGAGAGAAAACGCGCGCTTTTATACTGTCTTTTCACGCGGCGTTACTCGGACATTTCCATAGTGATACAGTTGAGATCTACGTAATAGTGGTTTGACTTAATTATATAGCATAAAACTGAGGTTCTGGTCTTTATCAACGCAATAAACATGTATTAAAAAAATGAATATAAAAACAACACACAATGATACATTTCTAGGCATATTTTCAACAATGAATTTTAAAACCTCGGCAATGCTTACCGGAAATCTATGGACGCTTTTAATATATTAACTAAAAGGAACAATATACCTAAAGAAAAATGAACGTAAGTAAAAATTGCGGTAGGTTAAAAATCACCACAATAGCAGCAGAGTTACCAAGAAATTCGGGTTGCCACTTTTCGTGAGTTTGTGCTATCTTGCAGAACGTACTTTCACTGAAAATGACCCATTCCCAATCGGTGTCCACTGCTCAGTGTAATATTGATCCTTATTTATACATTTGCTTGCGCTGATCAACTGTCAAAATGTTTTCGCACTGCCCGACGCGTATAAATCTACCCTGAAGATGCACATTTTTTCTGTTGTTTCCCCCCCCCCCCCCCCCGAACATTCCTTAACAATTGCGTCATTATTTTGGAAGCAATATCCCGAGGCTGGCTACGAACACCCTGAACAATCCAATAGTTTTCTCACACCGCGTTCTGTCAAAGTATTTGGTCGACAACTTCGTATAATTTTAGAATTACCCCTTAAATAGTATTGTTTACAAAAAATAAAAATAAAATACGCGTAGTAATTTTTATTACTCCGAAATAATGAACAGATTGCTGATCATCGAAACCCGATGCACTGATATTTATTATTGTTACCATGGAAATTACGGGTTGTTTACCTTCTGTACTGAAATGCACTCTTGTTACCATGGGGGTTACGTTTTGCTTACCTTCTGTACTGATATGTACATGTTCTCTTGGTATGATGAAAGATGTGGTTGTTCTAACCTTCTGCACTGATATGTACATGTACTCTTGGTATGATGAACAGTTACTAATGAACGATATGGTTGTTCTTACCTTCTGTACTGATATGTACTCTTGTTACCATGGGAGTTACGGTTTGCTTATATGTACATGTACTCTTGGTATGATGAAAGATGTGGTTGTTCTAACCTTCTGTACTGATATATACATGTTCTCTTGGTAAGATGAAAGATGTGGTTGTTCTAACTTTCTGCACTGATATGTACATGTACTCTTGGTATGATGAACGATATGGTTGTTCTTACCTTCTGTACTGATATGTACTATTGTTACCATGGGAGTTACGGTTTGCTTATATGTACATGTACTCTTGGTATGATGAAAGATGTGGTTGTTCTTACCTTCTGTACTGATATGTACATGTTCTCTTGGTATGATGAAAGATGTAGTTGTTCTAACCTTCTGTACTGATATGTACATGTTCTCTTGGTATGATGAAAGATGTGGTTGTTCTTACCTTCTGTACTGATATGTACATGTTCTCTTGGTATGATGAAAGATGTAGTTGTTCAAACCTTCTGTACTGATAAGTACATGTCCCTTGGTATGATGAAAGATGTGGTTGTTCTAACCTTCTGTACTGATATGTACATGTTCTCTTGGTATGATGAAAGAGGTGGTTGTTCTAACCTTCTGTACTGATATGTACATGTTCTCTTGGTATGATGAACGCTGTAGTTGTTCTAACCTTCTGTACTGATATGTACATGTTCTCTTGGTATGATGAAAGATGTAGTTGTTCTAACAGTACAGAAGGATATGTACATGTTTTCTTGGTATGATGAAAGATGTGGTTGTTCTTACCCTCTGTACTGATATGTATTTGTTCTCTTGGTATGATGAAAGATGTGGTTGTTCTAACCTTCTGTACTGATATGTACATGTTCTCTTGGTATGATGAAAGAGGTGGTTGTTCTTACCTTCTGTACTGATATGTACATGTTCTCTTGGTATGATGAAAGATGTGGTTGTTCTAACCTTCTGTACTGATATGTATATGTTTTCTTGGTATGCTGAAAGATGTGGTTGTTCTTACCCTCTGTACTGATATGTACTTGTTCTCTTGGTATGATGAAAGATGTGGTTGTTCTAACCTTCTGTACTGATATGTACACGTACACTTGGTATGATGAACGCTATGGTTGTTCTTACCTTATGTACTGATATGTACATGTACTCTTGGTATGATGAACGATATGGTTGTTCTTACCTTATGTACTGATATGTACATGTACTCTTGGTATGATGAACGATATGGTTGTTCTTACCTTTTGCACGGCCAGCGAGTGCCAGTAGTCCTTGGTTAGCTGGAAACCGTTCTGTAGACCGGGTGGCATGGCGGCCATCTGCAAACAACATCAGCGATATACATGTACATATGTAAGGGGTAGATGTGGTGATTTTTTCTTATGTGCATGAGTCTTGAATCACATGTCAGAAATCGCATGGAGTCTTAACACGATGGCGAGTAAACTGTTATTTTAAACTTTATGATAGAATTGAGACACTTCGATATAAACTATTTTTAACAAAGACTAGTCGTGTTGCCGTTCTAAAACTCAACAGTGCATGACAACGGACAGTTTTGAGGTAATCTACAATGTATTTTTAGTCTGTCTGCTCGGTTGCTTTCGTTGTAAAAACTAGCTCGGGCGATTACTATAACAACTAGACAAAACGGCATATACAGTGTTAACAAGCGCTCCAACTCGTTCTGAGTCAGGGGTGTGGACATGGTTACCTCTTTCTGTACGAAGGATTCCCATCGGTCCATGACGGGTTTGCCCTCGACGTACCCGGACGAAAATCTCCCGAGAGTCAGGTTCACCTGCACGCCAAAGTAAACCAAGCGATTTCCATAGAATTCACCTGAAACAAGGAACGAGAAATCAAATACGCTTACTTACTGTATAATTTGTGTATTAACGTGCGCGACCCTGTGCAAGCCGTATCATTTGAACACAGACCAACATCGACCGCTGACTTGACTATGCATATGCTCTGGAACGTCTTGTCATCGCAAACAGTTTACCACATTTTTTGGCAAATATCCTCGAAGTATGTATTTAAATCATAAACTTACTTCTATAAAGTAATTTTGTAAAATTCTACAAAAAACATTGATAAGATATAAAAATATTATTCTAGTGAAGCAAATATATTCAAATTTTAATGACTTAAAATCACTGATAATTAATTTTACTTATCTTAATTCAATAAAGAGTCGATTCCAATGTGAAAGCAACACGAAATAAAAAACAAGAGCACCGCATAACGGGTGCCACGCTCGGCTGCGAAAGCTTGTCAGAATATTTTTTTTAGAGGTCACAGTTACCTTGACCTTTGACCTAGTGACCCAAAAATGGGTGTGGCTTGTAGAACTCATCAAGGTGCATCTACATATGAAGTTTCAAATTTGTAGGTGGAATCACTTTGATTTTAGAGCGTATGTTAAAGTTTTATATAAGAGGTCACAGTGACCTTGACCTTTGACATAGTGACCCAAAAAATGGGTGTGGCGTGTAGAACTCATCAAGGTGCACCTACATAAGAAGTTTCAAAGTTGTATGTGGAAGCACTTTGATTTTAGAGCCAATGTTAAGGTTTTAGCACGACGCCTACGGCGGACGGCTGAAGGCGGACGGCGGACGACGTACGAGCTGGCTATGACAATACCTCGGGTTTTCTCCGAAAACAGCCGAGCTAAAAATCAATTAAAGTCCTAAGTAACGATTTGTATTTAGTAAACAAATACACGAACAATATTGCTAACTGGATTTCCAAAACAAGAAACCGTTCTTACTGAAGTCCGTCTTCAAGGGGCTCGAGTAAGGGCCGATGCGCTCCCCTATGAGGTCATGGAACTTGTTGAAGCTGCTCTTGTTCTTGAACAGGTAGCGGTCGTTGAGCCAGTACGCGATAGGGATCTGAACATGGAGATAATAATTAACACATTTATGCCTAACGAATAGAAAAAAGGCCTTGGCAAACAGCGTAGACCTATCTGGGTCTGCGCTGTTTGCTTGAAGGAATTTCTGTAAGAAATACATGTATTCTAAATATAGAAATAAATATACTACACATCCCTAATTTTGGAAATAAATTGATCCAATTTAGAAGGATGGGAGAGTCCACTAGGCATAAATGGGTTAAGTTTATACCCTTTATACCCTTTACATACCTGCGATTTTCTGACACATTACCTGTATTCAACAATCATATAGGAGAAATATTTGCTTATAGTTCTCAAGAAACCTTACTACCGTAAGGATCGTATATGAATAAAATCTATATATATACAGCAATATGCGGGGAGTTTATTTGCTAAGGTCTGTATAAATAAGTTTATGTGAAACACAAACATGTGTACAACATTACATGTAGCTTGAGGCGAAATGTGTATGAATAAAATCTATATACTTACAGCAATATGCGGGGAGTTAATTTGGTAAGGTCTGTATAAATAAATTTATGTGAAACACATACATGTGTACAACATTACATGTAGCTTGAGGCGAAATACGTATTTACTGCATCATGTAAATATTTGCAAAAGTTGTATCCGTGTCTCACGGCCAAAAATGAATTTTATTTAAGAAAACCAATATAAACCAACATTAAATGTTTAAGATTAACGCTTGGTGTATGCATACGACATCTCTTTTATCAATATTAATTTGCCCTAGTTGTACAACTATATGTTGCAGTTGTCTTTTGAAAACCCGACTTTAATGCACGTGGTTCACGTGCCGTCTCGGGCCAGCTTGTGTAATCCGCTTTGGATTTTCAAGAAGGATACGTTATTCACTGAATCATACCCACCTCAAGCACATCGGGGAACGAGGTGTTGAACTTAAGCGTGTTGTACGTGAGACTGTGCGACTCCATGAACTTCATTGACTTCCGGTACGTCCACGGCAGCGTCAAGTTCGCGCCAGAAACGGTAGATTCCGCCTACCAGATGACATGAAACTTGTATCTTTTTTAATTATCGTACGCAAAATCGTGTGTATTTTGTAATAAAAAATGGCTCAAGAAATTACCCTTCTAAACAATAGAATGAAGCATTTTGTTTATTTTTTACCATCTATTTACGGAATAGAAAAAAATAGGGCAATTTATATTTTGAGTTTTGAAAAAAAATCTTATCAATATGGCAAGATTTACGAAGTAAGAGGCTTTTCGTTAGTGTGAAAGCAACAGATGAACTTCTAAAAAATTGTCGATATTTTTAGCCATGCATTTGTTTAATATGTGTTTATTGAATGTTTTTCTTGAGGCATATAGAGCATAACGCATTTATTTGTGCCAAATATAAACTAATTTGTTAAAACATTTGCTTCATAAATAGTTAAAATAATTGACAAAAGCTTATTTTTATTAATTTGGGTGTCAACAATATTTTCTGATTAATGAACCCATGAAAACTAAAGCTGCGCTGTTATTAATTATGGCTTATGTAAAAGCTGGAGTTTCATTTTCTCGAAAATATTTAAGATACCGTTACTAAACTAGCGATGAAAACACGTTGCATATCTCATACACATTTCTTGTTTACTTGAGATAAATCGATGTTTAATTTAGATTTCTGTAATTGCTTTTCTAAAGCATCCTTAAAATTAGCAAAATACTATTCTTAAGATCATTTCTTTTGTTATCTGCTGTATTAATGTCAAATGTGTTAGTTTTGAATGTTTTGTCAGTATATATTACTATACACGATTCAATCGAAATGTTAATTATATTAAACGGGGACAATTTAAAGGTACATTATTGGACATCCTTTTATCCGATATTATGATCTCTTACCGCCAGGAAAAGGTCGAGATCTCGAGCGAAGCACTTGATTTCCGGTTCGCCTGTGGAGAAGTCACGTCGAATCTTGAAGCGTTCAATATCTTCATGGGAGAAATCATGAAGCTTGTTACAGAAATCCTGTAGGAGAGGATAAAGTAATTAGCATGACTATTGATCAGGGTGAATGCCTAATTATGATATTGATGATGATGATGATGATGATGATGATGATGATGATGATGATGATGATGATGTTGATGTTGATGATTATGTTGATGATGAAATTGATGTTTTAAGAGAGATGTACAAGAAATCAATTTGCTATGGCTGCTCGGACAAAATTTAATGTACACATGAAACAGATACTCAAAATTAACATACATCTCGGTTAGGTATAGACGGGTAAAGAATGGTATAGAATGAGAATGGTATAGAATGAGAATGGTATAGAATGAGAATGGTATAGAATGGTATAGAATGGTACTAAACATTAGGCATATTCAGAATTTAGAATCGCACATTTTCTTAGAGTAAGTCAACTGTGTTTTAAAACTGTAACAAATAATTATCGTATAATTTGTCCGTCAAAAGGCTAAGA
Source organism: Dreissena polymorpha (assembly GCF_020536995.1). Taxonomy (NCBI): domain Eukaryota; kingdom Metazoa; phylum Mollusca; class Bivalvia; order Myida; family Dreissenidae; genus Dreissena; species Dreissena polymorpha. Next base: position 104,830,945 of record NC_068357.1, on the reverse strand, counting down.
AAATAACACAAGCAGGCAGGCAGGCAGGCAGGCAGACAGACAGACAGACAGACAGACAGACAGACAGACAGACAGATTATATATGCTACTTATTTCCGCTAGTTATTATTAATATCGTTCCTACCCGCAATGCTATTTGCGCCTCGAGTGAGTTTGGGTTGAACGTGTCGTCCACTCTCTGCTGACCGATACAGTCGCTATCCGAGAAATGACACGCGGACATATCCCGCTCGCGAAGCCCCCAGGCCACGATCACCACCACGTTGCGATCGTTCTTGTTGGGCACGAAGCTGTGGAAGTCGTGGTTCAGTGCCTTGCCATAGTTATGCGAGCTGCGGTAAAACTGCACCTATCGAGAGTCATCGGCATATTTATACATGTGGGTGGTATGTAGACGGCATATTAAAACATAACTACATCTATCGAGAGTCATATGTATACATGTGAGTGGTATGTAGACGGCATATTTAAACTTAACTTCACCTATCGAGAGTCATATGTATACATGTGAGTGGTATGTAGACGGCATATTTAAACTTAACTACACCTATGGAGAGTCATATTTATACATGTGAGTGGTATGTAGGCGGCATATTTAAACATAACCACACCTATCGAGAGTCATATTTATACATGTGAGTGGTATGTAGACGGCATATTTAAACATAACTACACCTATCGAGAGTCATATTTATACATGTGAGTGGTATGTAGACGGCATATTTAAACATAACTACACCTATCGAGAGTCATATTTATACATGTGAGTGGTATGTAGACGGCATATTAAAACATGACACACTTACGAAATGGCTACTGTTGATATACTAAAATGGGACTAAATTATATCAGGCTTACAGATTACTGGTTCTGACAAATCATTGAATGTACATGGTGTTTAGTAGAATCCTAGCAACAATGTTATGACTCATTATATTTTTCAAACAAGCCAATCCGTATATAAACAAAATTTATAAATGCAGTTTAAATCAAATTATTAAAAAACACAATCATTTTCACTTAAAAGGCGATTGACAGTTGTTAGAATACTAACAGAATAGGCAGAATATTGCAAACGACATTCGGAACATGAAATGAACACTTTTGTATGATAAAATCCAAGATGGATGTCTTATTGTAATTTCAATTCATCCATTGTTTGTAAATTCTGACACTCAATAGGTTGTGATTCTTTGGGAAGAAATTTCATTAAGTATATTGGCGTTAATGTATCTATCCTAAACGTTTAAGGATAATAATTACATTTACACCAATCTCTTTGGAAAACAAAATGAAATGCAATTTCGTACAAATAACACCATTTTTACTTGACTGGTGTGAGAGCCTTTTTTAAACGGATTGGATTATTTTCGGTGGACTGAGAAATTAAAAAAATGAATGTGTAAAACATCACTATAGTGTGACTATGTGCGACCCATACAACTTCAAAGACGCTTTTCGGAGGTCCTTCAGCTAGGTCTAATCAACACGAAAACTATGCGCTTTAGACATGTGACAATTCCATGCTTCCTGCATACAATTCAAGCGGACACCGCTTAGTGTTATAAGTATTAGTCAAGTAATTTGCAAATGTACAAGCTACATCAAATTATTATCTCCACAACGTATTTTACTGAAAAGGACCTTTTGTGGAAACTGAGGACCTTTTCGTCGAATATAATTTTCTTTTGTTAAATATAAGGAAATTTTCTTTAAAAATATAGACATTTTTGTTAAATATCAGGACCTTTTCGTTAAATGTAAAGACCTTTTTGACGAAAATGAGTCTCCTTAATTGAATATAAAGCTCTTTTGGTTGAATAAGAACCTTTTTGTTGAATATAAGGACCTTGTCGTTGAAAACAAGGATTTTTTCGAAATCGCAAATAAAATACACAATTGAACAAGTTTTTGTTTGTCGAGATATAATATGTATTATATAAATAGTGTGAGGTCACGTATACTATAGATTTAAAGACTCTTCAAACAAACAAATAAATATAAGCTCTGGTGCCATATCTGAAATGAGAATTTAATGTTAAGATTTCCGACGAAGAATAAAGTTGTGGAACGTTTTATAGAATTTCCACACGAAAATAGTAGGAACAAAAACCAACCTGTTCGTTGTCCGAAGTCAGTAATGAGGTGCAGTAGGAGAAAAAAACGACAGCGGTGAGCAGCACTAACAGAATGATCCACCTGGCTAGCCAGTGGGTGACAAACTGGAAGTAGTGACCACTGAAAAATCGAACAAGAACCTTGCGCCGATGTTCTTCCTTCAGACCGCTTGACTGTGCGCTGGTTATGCTGGTTATGCTTTCCTGTTGGGTATTCGAAGAAGTAAGCTGATCGCTAGTATGTGCATTCGGTCTCGCTGTTGAAGGTTGTCCGTTTTTGAAACGAACAAAACCGTACTCGTCGTCGACTTCCGACCTGAAAGCGGAATTGATTCGTCCGATCACGTTGTATGGTTTGCCGGTGCTTCCTATGGCACTGTTATCAGTGAATAATTCTTCAAAATTGTGCTGAGGTTTTAATTGTGACGGCGGTTTAGTTAAAGATGCATTCGATACTGGACTGGCACACGCTCTCGTCAGCGCACAGACAATTCCTTTCGAGAGACAAGGCCACTTCCATTTCTCGAAATACAAATGATGTGTTATTACCACAGTCGGAAAAAATGTCACAACCGAAATATAATTTATTATCACGAGCACACCTGCAAATACCCCAAAGGACTGTGTCGCCAATAAAGGGGTAAAGGCACTTCCAAAAAAGGCGACCATGGTTGTAAATGACGTTATAAACATGCTTTTTATAGAACATTTATACGCTGACGTTAATCGCAGATCCAGCGAACTGAACTGCTGGTAACTTGTGTTTTTCCAGACATCAAGAAACACAAATATATCATCGGCGCCGATTCCGAGGATGATAAATAACGTGACAACATGAAAGTATCCGAAATAGCGATAATCAAACACATATCGGTAAATAAGGTTGGTGCACAGGAAGCATGTTAGAATGCTTGAAGTCCCAAACGTTGATATCCACAAAGATTTTGTGTGAAAGATCATAAAGCAAAAGATGAAGACTCCGCTCATCGTAGCTAGAAGTAAATCGACGAATATTTGTCGTACAATATCATGGCGGAACAGAATATAGCTCCAGTGAATAATTTTAAAACCTTCTATAGACTCCTTCACGTCATGAACTGCCGGTTCAAAACTTTTTACGAGGAATTCTTCCATTTTATCTTCCATTTCTTCCAACTTATCTTTCAAAGACAGGGGAAATCCCATGGGAAAAATTGACCTTGTCACCGGTGCAAACACGTTATCTGGTGTAACGTGATTGTTTTCCGCCAGGAAATACGCAAAATCACCTTTCGTCTTATTGTTATTTCTAGCGGCGTATAGGACCTTTGCTATATTGTCGTACTTTGTGTCGTTGAACACTGGGTCTATGCCCGCAAACGTTCCGTCAAAATATCGTAACACTGATGTTGGTTTTTGGCAATTAAACTTCAGGTTAACGAATTCCTGCACACAGAACTCGGTATAGTTAGCCATGTTGAAAATTTTATGTTCTATTTGTTCTATTGTCTTTAGATTTTTCTGTGTAAATATGTTCTCTTTTCCGCCTGTGTCGAAGTACAACACAATGTTTGCTCTGTCGTAAGCCATGGAGCGAAACCACTTGTTAATACTCTGAAAACATAGTATAACATGATATAACAATAACAGTTAACATAACACAGCCAATACTTACTTTGTCAGATTATTTAACGGTTGTTAAATTTCGTAATTACCGGTAAGTTTATGACAATATGCCGCTTTTTGTAGAACAATGTCAAATATAATTCGAATGTCAACACATTACCGCGTGCTTTTTTGTACGAAACTGGTAAATAAATAAATAAATAAATAAATACTTACGCATGATACAGGAGCACATCTACGAGAAAATATTATGTTAATCAACATATACATTATCTGTTTGGTAGCAAAGCTTTTACCTGAAGGAACCACTTGCGGATGTATTTGTCGTCGTATTCATTTCGGAAGGTCCATGCGAGCGAGCGCTTGAGCCACGGCACCTCCCAGTCGTACAGTGGCATCGTCTCGAACTCCGTCGGAAACACGTCACTTCCGGTGAACAACAGCACCGCCGTCACCAGCGCAATCAGCAGGTGGCCACCGAGGGTAAGCACTGAAAGAGATTTATAGGAGGGTGCAATATCAAATCGCGTACTCTATCTTCCTTCACAGACGTTATAATTACACTCGTTAATGGTATTTTCTATTTTAGGTAGTGTTTGAAGGAGTGTCGACAGTAAAAAACAGTATATTCTTACAGAATGCAGTTTTCGGGTACGTTGATATCCATCTGCATAAAAAGAACGTCTTTTCTTCAGTTTCTGTAGAGGTCCGTCGTTTCCGCTTTCCTTTGCACAATCCACCAGGCTGAGGAAGGTTTTCAGTTGTTTTGTCAGGACTATCAGACTCGTTGTCAATGCCATTTTCTGTATTCATTTGAACATCTTGAAGCTGGATAGAAAACAGATGTCGTATATCCACTTCCTTATTTGTCTTCGTCGAACTCTGACCATCTACAATGTTATCTTTTTTGCCGCAATAATGAACTTTTGGAACTTTTCTTACCGCCGAGTTTTGATTTAAATCAGTTCTAATACGAAATGCATCACTACGATCTAATAGCGTATTATGCAAAGTTTGAACGTCAGTTCGGCTGTTATTTCGCGGCGCTCTTGGATATGTTCCATAAATGTCACTGTTGTTTCTACGAGCTTTATACACGTCTGCATTTAATGATTTTGGCGTGGTTCCGAAGCACTCGTTATCATAGCAACGACCTAGTTGCTCCAAATCGCCCTCCTCTGAAGAGAAGTACATGGCATATCGGTTGCGTCTTCGATCAGATTTTCGTCCTACCGTTCCCCAAGGATTACTCATAGTTTCCCGGTGAATGACTTCATTCATGTCGGACGGAATGTATGGGTAAGTCGCTGTCGGTGGTTGGGAAAAAGACCGGTTGAACCGATCATTTCGCGCGAACGAAGCATTGCTCGGTCCATCTTGGTCGTAAGCAGACACTTCTTGTTCAAGCGAATCGTTGTATGTAAAGTAATCATCGTTGACGAAGTTGTCATTATTTATTGACCATCCTCCCAGGTGGGAATCGTCAAGGAATGTGTGCGGCTTGAAGAGGACAGGTAGCTCATACGGATGATCATCTTCTTCGTTTCTTTGCTGATATGTATAATTGACCCGGGTCCTTCGTGGAAGTGGTACCGGAACCTGACTATGCGGAGGCCGACGTGGAAGTGGTACCGGATCTTTATTAATCCGCGCCCGGCGAGGAATAGGTACCGGAAATCGGCGTTCCAAGATTGACCTTGTGTTTTCATAGATACCGTGCTGACGATCTGTTAGGTCCATGGTTACGCAAGGTAGACGTGCATTTGTGCGTTCGGGCTTCAAAGTTGGTACCTATAGTATAATAAGACAATATACAGTATGTGTTTGTAAAATTGTTCTCTTCTCAAATAATATAAATTGGTGGTAATTTGGGATCGAACAGTTCCAATAGGTTTGTTTTACCGGCCCTGGTACATGCATGGTATACATGCTGGCGAACTCGACTGTACAGACATTTTCGATTTCAGAATTGAATATCTGGCTTATTTCGCATTTATCAACGCATGTTCTTCTTAACTTTTATTTTAATTTATATTGAAATGTATGTATATAAGTTTTTTACACATTTGTAAAACCATCCGAAATACTTAAGAACTAGTAATAAAGAATTTTAAAACTAATAAAAGTTATAATAATAATACTAATAATAATAATACTAATAATAATAATAATAATAATAATAATAATAAATAATAATAATAATAATAATAATAATAATAATAATAATAATAAATAAATCAATTTATTACATTTATAATGAAAACAATCCCGAGTCATGTCAATCAAAAATGCTAAAGAACAACGAGACAAACATTATTAATATATAAAACTAAATTTTCTTTTAGATCACTACATATTTGTATTCTAGCATTGGAAAAAGTACACGACATGTCCCGAAACTTTTCGAAATCGGCGGAAGTATGCTTGAAATCAAAATGAAAACCGGGTAATTGCTATATAGATGCAAATGTGAGTCAACTATGTGCTATTTCGCAAAAAATAAAGGCGTGAAAACCTTGGTCTATTCTTTATTTTTACGGTTTTCTGAAATACTGATCAAACGACTATGCGTTAAATAAATGTGGTGTTTAATTTTCTCGATGAAACTATCATCAACCTCTATTAATTTAGTTTACGTACGTCTAGTTGATTATTTCATGTTCAGTCATAATTTAATAACAATGGATGATCGAAACCAATACGTTTGTTTAAGACGTTGTGTTTATTCTATTTAAGAATTTATCTCACCTTGAACTAATGAAGTGCGCCAATGTGGCTGGGCGTCTTGTGCGCATGAAGTATGGTGTTGTAGAGA